>NC_056725.1:1357185997-1357253497 GCF_019279795.1 Protopterus annectens
TTTAAATCACAAATGGCTGCAGGCTCAAAGATGGGTGAAGTCCCAAGGCATAACAGGTTCAGAGATAGGAGGACGAAGCAACATAGTGCCTTTCAGAAAAGCCTTACAAAGTCTATGTGCCATTAGACTAGGTTCATCTGCGACGTGAAAAGTAGAAATTGCTACCAACTGGACTTTAATGGTTGCAGCAGCTGATCCCTGGTTGAAAAGCATAGAGAGGAACTCCAATACTGACGAGACTGGAGCTGTGTAAGGGTCAATCTGTTTGGCATGCGCCCAGATGGAAAATCTCTTCCATTTGCCGTAATAAATCTTCCTGGTCGAAGGCTTATGAGAGGAAGATAGAATATGAACCACATCCGGCAAAAAATGGTGAAGCCTAACTAATGACGGAAGTGGAATAGCCAAGCTGTCAACTGGAGGGTCCGAAGAAAGGGATGGAGCTGCCCTGACATATGAGTCAGTAAGTCTGGTTGTGGGTCCAGAATCCAAGGAGCATCCATGAGGTAGGGATGGAGAAAGGGAACCAAATTTAACGAGGCCAGTGTGGAGCAATCAGAATCATTTTGCTTCCCAAGGATTGCGCTTTCTGAATAACCTTTGACAGCAAAGGAACCGGAGAGAAGGCATATAGTAGACCAGAGGGCCAATGGTGGACTAGAGCGTCCCTGGGTGACTCCCCCTGAGGGGGATAAGGGTGAAGTAGCTGCTGCATTTGGCATTGAGGGGGCTGGCAAAAAGGTCGCAGCAAGGCTGACCCCACCTGCGGAAAATCTGCTCCACAACCTGACAGTTCAGGGACCACTCGTGAGGCATCAGAATAGCTCTGCTTAGCCTGTCTGCGATCACACTGGACTTCCCCGGAATGTGCTTTGCTATCAGAAAACGTTGGGAAGACGCTGCCCACTGCCACACTCACATGGCCTCCCAGCAAAGGGGATATCACTTGGTTCCTCCCTGTTTGTTCAGATAACATACCACCGACGGTTCCTCCCTGTTTGTTCAGATAACATACCACCGACATACTGTCTGAGTGGATTGCAATAGTCCCGAGAGGAAGAAAGCTCTGAAGTGCTAGCAATGCTAGTAGCACTGCTCTCATCTCCAGAACACTGATATGCAGATGCATCTCGTGCTCTTGCCACGTGCCTTGGACTGTCCTGCCTAGGTAATGCCCCCCACCCCATCTGGGAGGCATCCATGGTCACTGCGGCAACTGGAGGCGAAGGAACAAAGGGTTTTCCCGCATTGAGGTTGTCGGTGTGAAGCCACCAACTGAGATCCTGTCTGCACCTGTCTATGAGCAGAATAGGGTGAAAAAGTGGAAGACGTTGAAGAGACCACTGGGCGAAGAGTAGCCACTGAAGGAGCCTCATGTGTAACCTTGCCAGGGGAACCAACATAATTGTAGCAGCCACCGTCCCCAACAATTGCAGGACCAATCTTGCCTTCACTCTCCTCAGAGGGAGCAAGGCGTAAATCTGTTGTTGTAAAACTCTGATTCTTTCCTGCGGCAAAAACGCCCGCATGAGCACAGTGTCTAATTTGGCACCTATAAAGGTGACACACTGTGGGGGCAACAAGGCAGATTTTTCCCAGTTCAAGGTGATGCCCAACTGTTGACATAGGTTCATAGTGGCGTCTCTGGTCTGAAGTAGCAGATGCCTGGTGGTGGCAGTAAGGAGCTAGTCATCCAGGTATGGAAACACTTGGAATCCCTGATGTCTCAAGTGAACAATCACCACTGCCATGCATTTGGTAAACACCCTGGGGGCTGTGGTGAGACCAAAGGGCAGGGCTCGAAACTGAAAGTGACTGGCTCCCAGCCGGAAGCGTACGTGACTTCTGGATGCCCCGTCCATCTTTATGTGGTAGTAAGCATCCTTGAGGACAATGGAGCACATCCACACTTCTTTTCACAACAATGGGAGAATAGATTGTAACGTGACCATTCAGAACTTGGAATTTTTCACATGGGTGTTCAATCGGCTGAGATCCAAAATGGATCTCAGGTCCCCTGTCCTTTTCAGCACCAAAAATAATCTGGAGTAAGTCCCTAATCTGATCTGGTCTGAGGGAATATATTGGATGGCTCCTTTTTCTAGCAGCTTTGAAACCTCTGAAGCTGCAGAATCCCTTTGACTGGGTGGAACATCCGTGATTTTCTTGATTGGAAAGGGAGTTGACGAGAAGGGAATGATATATCCTCTGGAAATTATTCATAGAACTCATTGGTCCTGGGTGATACCTTGCCAGGCCACCGGGTATAGTGAGATGCGACCCCTGACTGGCTCTGGAAACCCACAGTCGGGCCTCCCATCAGGAGCGGTGGTAGGGAGAACCATGAAAGGAATCACGATCTCCTGATTTACAAGGGCCTCCTCTGCCCCTAGGGTGGCATCTACCTGAATAAACACCCTCTCACCTGCCTCTGGAGGGGGACTCACCTTGTGCATCGGGAAAAAACCTCTGATTTCTTGAACCACATTTTTCCCACTCCACTGGGCCTTGGGATAAGGCCTAGAGGGAAGGGAAAAACGGACTCCTACGGCAGACAGAGTATTTCCTTCTTGCTCGCACCTAGTGAGAGTGTCTTTCACCTTGGTTCCAAACAAGGAGGAACCAAACGGGGCGCTGGTGAATGCAGACTTGAAGGCCTCCGCGAAATGACAAAGGTGCATCCAGGCATGTCTCCTAAGAGCGACTCCTGAACTTGCTGCCCTACTCGCTCCCTCGGCTGCATAAGAGATCAGCCTCATGGAGGAGTTTGCAATAGAATTAAGGGTAGACATCTGAGCGTTGACTTTCTGAGCATCTGCCTCAGAAACATTACCCCTTAGAGTATTCTGAGCATCTGCCTCAGAAACATTACCCCTTAGAGTATCTTCAATCTCCTTTAGGAGATCTCTCTGGAGCCGTGTAAAGTGTGATAAGTAATTCAGTGACCGCAAAGTAAAGGCCGCTGAAGAAAACATACGCTTCCCATACAGGTCCATGGTCCTAGACTCCTTGTTAGGGGGATGGACGGTGGAAGAAATCTCAGCCAATTCCTTCTTGGTGGCCGCTGCCACCACCACAGCATCCACAGGGACCCCTTGGATAGAAATTCCTTATCAGAAGGGGCAGATAAAACTTTATTGGGTCTCCTGGGGACTGGTTCCACAGAGTCAGGGGTTTCCCACACCCTTTGACAAACCAGATCCATAAGCTCGTCGAAGGGTGGAGACACCCAGGAGGCAGAGGGCTTAGCACCAAAGGCCTTCAGGAACATCCTCTTCGGAGGGGGCTTTGGATGGCCAGTCACCTCTTTGATTCAAAATCTCTAGGATGTCAGAGGATGACTTAGGGGACCCCTCCGATTCCTTGAGGTCGGTGTCTGACATGAGACACTCACCTTGGGAATCTATGTGCTTCCTCTTGCACGTTCTCTTTCTGGGTGGCTCCTCAGGCAAAAAATTTGAGGGGCCCTCAGAAATATGGGGACCAATCGTGGGGGTACCCTGAGGCCTTGGGGTTCCACTGTCAAGAGATAGAGGGTGATCAGAGACCAGCACCGGTGCTGTAGGGGACAGAAAGACCGAACCGTATGATGCCGCTGACGACCTGGCCAGCTCGCTCCGCATGACCTCAAAAGCTGGTCCCCCCGGGTCCAAAACATAAAGAACGGATCATTCATTAAATAAACACAGAGGTGTGTGTGTCTGTGTGTGTCAGAAATGCTCCAGTCAGGGATGGCAGGTTGGTTAACTTATTCATGCTCAAACTTTGTACCTTGAATACAGGATCCTAGAGCCTGAATCATCCACACCAGCTGCCAAACTGTCATCAGCAAGTGAATTTCAAGGACTGTTGAGTTTCAGTGCATTTTCAAAGAATGTTGAGTTTCAGTGCATTTTCAAAGAATTCTGACTTTCTGTGCATTTTAAAGGAGCAATGAGTTTCAAGGGAAAAGAAGTTTGCTTTTGTACATGCTAAGTCTGTTTTCAATGTTTAACTGTTTTTTTAGCAAATGGCCATCATCAATGTTTGTGCTACAGATTTTAAAAGCAGTGTTAGTAGCGCAACAGGTAGCATACTTGCCTTTGGTACAGAAAGGATGTGTGTTCTCCTCCCACATCATGTAGATAGAATGCTGATATTGTGGTGCCCCTTTAAGGGGGGATGGAGCAGTGCACTCCTGAGTGTGTTCTCCTTTGGATAAGATGTCTAGCAAGTATGAATCTGTTGCTGGTTTGACAGCCATTACTTATTGCATTATTATTAGCTCACCAATTTTTTAATGTAACATGGGCAGTTTATTCTTCAAGGACAGCAGGCACTGAATTTGTACCTGAAACACTGAAATGTAAAGTTTTTGGCCAGGAGCAACCTTTTCATTAGGTATAGATCTCCTTAATGTGGAATTATTCAGATGACGTTTACTTCTGCACAGATTGTGTATATTGACTGATATTGGTGGCCTGGAGTGACAGAAGTACGAGTGGCCTTTTTTGGTTTATTCTGTAATGGGTACTTTTGTCATTATTGGTTCACATGTTTTGTTTCATTACATACTGGAAAAATGTTCAAACTTACAAATTTAAAACACTCTAACAAGCAGTGCTGTATTACACAAGGAATATAATTTAATACAATCAGAATGATGAATCCAAGAATGCATACGCGTATGCATGGTCCAAAAAATTGTGTGCAAGGAGCCTATGGTTTGAAAACAGCCCGAAGGTAAATTTAATCCGCCACTGGCCAGATACATTTTCTTTGAATGTGTTTTTTTTTATGTCATTTCAGTGAATGTGAGTTTCAAGGGCAAAGACGCTTACTGTTCACGCTAAGGCTGTTTTCATTGTGAGACTATATTGTTTTGTTTAGCAAATGGCTATGCGTATTTCTGCTATAAAATTAAATTAAATATCTCTAATCATTGCAGAAGTAAAGAAATAATATGCACAATGACAGGTTTGAACAGTGTTTATGGTAACTGGAAAGAAATAACCAAGTAATGGGACACTGGAATGGCTGGGGGGGGGGGGTGCTGATCCACTTACCCTGCCTAGGCCCCATTAGACCACGATCCAGTTATGATCAGACAATAATACTAACTTGCAGCTTACAATCACAGTATTTATAAATGTGTAAACCTTGGCTCTAGATGATTGTCTCGGCTGAAGTGACACCCCAACCCCATGTGCAAAAATGGAAAAAAGAGATTGTGGATGGATGGATGGGTTCATTTACATATGTTTATATTTAAACAATGCAAGTAAGTTGGTCCAAAGCCCTTTCAGAGCCATGACACATGCTCAAGGCAGAGAGAAAAATCAAATATAAAAACAGTAAAAATGATACAAATGCTAGTATGCATACAATGTTGATATTGTGTTCCTATTACATTGTCGAAACTATAAAACTACTTCGAACACTACAAGATCGAACTTGTATGTTCGAAGTTTTATAATTTCGAACAGCATAAAAAAAATAAATAAATAAAAAACAAGAAACTTAAAAAAGAAGTTATGTACCTACCATAATGTTCCATGTTAGTTGTCCTTCATCTCACCTTCCTTCTTGCTGGATGGGTTCAGAGCCGATCCTCGGCTCCGACTCGGCCACTTACTATAGCTCGAGAGCTCTTTACTGGTTCAAGGCTACCCCCTATCCCAGAATGCTCAGCGCCAGCTACCCAGATCTCATTTGAGATAACTCCCACTTGACATAATTATAGAAGATAATCCATTAATAAACCTGGATACAGTTAATTGTCATGATTTGGTTGAGAAGCAACTAATAACAAAACAAATTAGCCAGTGAAACCGTTGAGAAACTCCTCTCAATCCTCGAGGAAGGGGGAAGGAGGGAGGGACGCAGGAAGGAAGGTGAGATGAAGGACAACTAACATGGAATATTATGATAGGTACATAACTTCTTTATGTTAAGTTGTCCAATCTCGCCTTCGTTCTTGCTGGATGGGACAGCATACCTTGCACCTCAATCCTGGGTGGCTCATTGGAACAGACTCTTCAGAACAGTGGAACCAAAGGAAGCTCTGCCCCGGGAGACCACATCTACTTTGTAATGAGAAATGAATGTATGAGGATCTGCCCAAGTAGCTGCTGCACAAATTGAATATATGGGCAGTCTAGATTGAAATGCTACTGACCTGGTTGAATGACCTTTGGGTTTTGTTGTAAGATCTTTTTGTTGCAAGTGGTAGGTATGGACTATGGTGTCAGATAACCATTTTGACAATCTTATTTTAAAAACTGGAAGGCCTTGTTTGTTGTTAGCAAATGAAAGGAACAACTGATCTGATTTTCTCATTTCTTTAGCACTATGGAGATAGAAACGCAGTTGTCTATGCACATCCAGTTGGTGTAATCTGTATTCAGCCTTGTTGAAATGATTAGGGAAAAGGACAGGGAGTTCAATGGATTGATTCAAATTGTGGTCTGAACAAACTTGAGGTAGAAAAGATGGGTTAGTTCTCAGGGAAACCCTGTCTTTGTGAAAAACTAGGTATGGAGGGCGAAAACATAGTGCATGAAGTTCTGAAACACGTCTGGCAGAAGTAATAGCGACCAAGAAAAGAGTTTTCCAAGAGAGAAACTTCAAGGAACATGATGCTGCTGGTTCAAAGGGTGGCAGTATCAAGGAGGCAAGAACCAAACTGAGATCCCAAGGTGGAAGTGGCTCTTTCACTGGGTGTCTAAGTAGAGATGTACCTCTCATGAAGGCCTTACGGAGTTTGTGAGACATTATGCTGGAGTTAGAAACTCTGACATGAAAATTTGAAATAGCAGCAAGTTGTACTCTTGACGGTAGCAGCCGCTGCACCCGAATGAAACAGTTCTGCTAGGAAGTCCAAAATTTTGTGTACAGGAGCTGTAAAAGGATCTAAATTCCTGGATTCTGCCCAGTACGAGAATCTTTTCCATTTGCTAGCATAGACTTTCCCTGTATCTGTCTTATGGGAGGAAAAAAGAAGTTATGTACTCACCATAACGTTCCATGTATGTAGTCCATCTCGCCAAACATTATTATGTGTGGGTTCGGAGCAGATCCTCAGCTCCAACTCGGCCGCTTTTAGAAAGCCTGAAAACTTCTGATTGGCTCGTGGCTAGGAGGTATCCCATGGTGCATGAGCACACTCCCCAGATCTTGTTTGCTGCTAGTCTATATAAGGAGAAAAAGTAGAAAGGAGAACACTTATACTCACCTAACCACTCCTACTTCCTCTCTACCTATTACAACCCTCCCCTTTCCCTAACCACTCCTACTTCCTCTCTACCTATTACAACCCTCCCCTTTCACCACCATCTTCTTCCTACCCCCTCCCCCTATAATCCACCTCCTCACACCTCCCTTCATATTTAACACGATATCTATTTCTAACCCTTCTCCCTACACTACATATTCTACTTTATCAAAGCCTCAACATGCTTACAAAACTTGTATCATTCTCACTCCAACTACTACTACTTCTGAACCTTACTTATATCCACTAACTTACCCAGCCCAACTCCACAAATCACACACCATTACTTTACACAACCAGCTCACTCCCTTCAACTCACTTACACTCATTTGTCTCAATCGCCCCTGGACTGTATCCCATTAACATCCATCTATTTTTTCACTACAAACTAAGCTCTACTTATAAATTCTTTAGCCCCTCTCTAACCTCCAATATTCACACAAACCTGACAATAAACAACATACAAACAAGGCAATCCAAACACCTCATCAGCATAATCCCAACACCTAACAACCATATTCTATCTGGAGATATACACCCTAACCCAGGCCCAAACACCACTTCCCCTACATCTAAATCCATCCTATTAGCTTCTCTAAATGCCCAAAGCAAAAATCTCCAACCTCCATGCCTGGCTTCTCCACTACAAACCTGACATCTTAGCTATTTCTGAAACCTGGTTAAAACCTCATATAAAAGATGCCGAAATAGTACCACCAAACTACTCTATCATCAGAAAAGACAGGACCCACAAAAAGGGTAGTGGGGTAGCTCTACTCTATTCACCCACCCTATCCATTACTCCCTATAACAAACCCATTCCTAACTTCTCCAATGCAGAATTAGTACTAGCTCTATTTCAATTAAATAAACACAAACACATTTGTATAGCCTCACTTTACATCCCTCCTGGAGACAATAACTCAGTACTTGAGGATATCCTACCCTGGCTTTCTACCAATATCAGTAATGAAACTATTATCATGGGAGACACAAATATTAATTGGTCTTCCACTCATTCCCCTACACACCCCCTAAACATCAACCTATAAATATACTCTCAGCTCATCAACCTCACTACCAGGCCCTCTAAAGACTTCTCCAGTGGCAGTAACCTAGACTGGATCTTAGTCTCTCACCCCCACTACTACACTGATAGTGGAACTCTTCCTGATTCCCTCAGTGATCACCTTCCCATTTTCACCAGACGTCTTCCATCTCCATTACAAGTAACTCATAATTACATCAGCACTCGCTACCTGAAAAACTTAACCCAATAACCTTCTCAGACTCCCTAAAATCAATAAATTGGAACCCCCTAAAACTCTAACCCTGGATAATGCTGTTGCACACTTCAATACAACTTTCCTAAAACTGTTGGATAGTTTTTCCCCCATAGAAACCAAAAGAATAAGAAACAATACCTCCCCCGGCTAACAAAAAACACACTGCCATGCGACAGAGACAAAACCTGGGCACATTACCAAAGAAACAAAACTCCCACCACCCTTAATGAATTCAAAACACTTCGCAATACCGTTAAAAAGCTTATCAAAGCAGATCGACATAATTACTTCTCCTTACTCCAAAACAGCCACAAAACCAATCCTCAAAAATTCTGGAAAGGCATCACTACCCTCCTAAAACCTGGCTCAGCATAAAACGCAAGCCCAGACCCAAATGCACTAGATATAGATCTGGCTACCCAATTCAACTCTTTTTTCATAGACTATTTCCAAACTAACCTCATCCTTCTCTAATAACACCTCACCCCCTACTTCTGCATCCCCCCTCTTGTCACCACCTTCGTCTCCAGTCTCTCAACTCCCACCATTCTCCCTAAAACCCATTCCTACTTCTACCATAAGAAAACTCCTGCAAAAGCTAAAACCATGCTTCAATGCCCCCGATAACATTCCCTCATCCTTCCTCAGCATAGTTGCTGAAGCCATTGCCTTCCCCATCAGCATCCTAATCAATCGCCTTATCCAAGAAGGCCTTGTACCCAAACTCTGGAAAAGGGCTTTCATCATTTCCCTGCACAAAGGAGGCAATAATAACAATATTACTAATTTTCGTCCCATCGCCATCCTCTCTCATATATCAAAACTCCTAGAGAAATGTATCCATCTTCAACTCCTTCCCTATCTCTTAGGCAATAACTTAATAACTTCCACAAAACACGGATTCAGACCCAGTCGCAGCACCATAACTGCCCTCCTTTTCTTCCTGGAAACTGTAAATAAAGCAAGAGATTCTGGCTTTACTGTATCTACCCTCTTTCTTGACCTCTCTAAGGCCTTTGATACTATATCTCACAACCTTCTCCTAACTAAACTATCTAACCTAAACCTAGCTGTCAAGTGGAAAAAAGCCATCTCCTCTTTCCTTAACACACCCCACTGATATCCCCCAAGGTTCCATTTTGGGTCCTCTCCTCTTCAATATATTCATAAATGATTTCTTCCACTCAATTCTTCATGCTAAACTTATTCAATATGCAAGTCACAAAGATGAACTAAACAGACTAGTGAATAAATCCAAATGAACCAGGAATCCAGGACACCAGTTAGAAAATATAAAAAGAATCCATTTTTATTTTGACCAACAGTTTTAGCGCTTTCATCTCATTATAGAGACTTCATCAGAAACAATTAACCACATTTAATTACACTTTATATAACTCTTCAATCAATGACATCACACAATTAATTAAGAATTTAAACAAACATCTACCTAAAAATGTATATCCAACCAAAATATATATATTTGATACATATATACCTGTTGTATTATATAAAATAACTTTTTAATAGATGCTGACACATTGAATTTTATTTAAAAACATAATGATTTAAAAACTTTGTTAAAATTCATTGTTATATACTAAATCTTAATGAATAAATACATATGTATAAAAATATTTTATGTAAATATGTAAACTTATTCATTTAAATTGTTTCTGATGAAGTCTCTATAATGAGATGAAAGCGCTAAAACTGTTGGTCAAAATAAAAATGGATTCTTTTTATATTTTCTAACTGGTGTCCTGGATTCCTGGTTCATTTGGATTTATTCACTTATTCAATATGCAGATGATTCTACAATTATCTGTGCAGCCACATCCATCTCCACTCTCTTAAAACTGACTTAAGACGCCTTCTCTACCACAGAACAGTGGATGAAGGATAATCATCTAGCACTCAATGCATCAAAAACCAAACTTATGGTATTTACCCCCTCAAAAACCAACACCATTGATAGAAAACTATTCTCCATCACTAGCCAGAATAACACACCTCTTGAACTGGTATCTGAAACCAAACTACTAGGAGTTCAGATTGATGACCAGCTTAAATTCAATAGCCACCTACAACTAAACATAAAAAAAAACCACCAAAAACTTGGCATGCTCTACCAACACAATCGATTCCTCACTACATCTACTAAGCTCACTCTCGCTACTACATTTCTCATCCCCTCCCTCCTTTATGGTGCCCCTCTCCTAACAAACCTACAAATCATCTCTCAAAACAAAAAAACTGTCCTCTTGTTATAATAAAATTGCCAAATTTGCCACTAGCCACAAATCATCTACCCATTACTGTGCATCTCTCCACAAACTTAACTGGCTATAGCTTCCAACTATCTCTCCTATACTCAGCTCACTTTTGCTCACAAACTAATTTTTCATCCCTCCCTCTGTCCCTCTCTCAGCTCTACCTTTAAAATGCACCTGCCACAAAGACTACTAAGATCTAATAACCAAAACCTAATAGAGCTGTACAAACCCCTTCACTCTCCAGGACAAAACCTCCTGTCCTTTGCCCTGGCACACCTATGGAACTCCCTTCCTCCCTCCATCCGTATCACCGCCAACCTCCCTGCTTTTAAAAAAATCACTGCACTCACATCTAACATCCTCATGGGAATGCTCCTGCTCCCACCCCTCATAGCCTATTCTCCACTTCCTACAGGCAACTATATCATATATTACCAGACACCAAATAATAAGCCAACTGTAATCTTATAATTCTCTAATCCTACTATTCCACTCAAGAAACTATATATTTACTACAGTAATGCTTTATTTTTCTACAAAATTTAACCTAAAAATTTTTATTGCACCTGCTTAAATCTTGGTTTTCTACAAAATGAAACCTAAAATTGCATTGTAACTGCTTAATCTTTGTTTTGTCTTGAACCCACAAATGACTGAAATTGTAAACTGTTGTAATCTTTTTGTTACCACTGTTTTAAAGCTTTGTCTTTAACCTACAAATGATTGAAAATGTAAACTGCTGTAATCTTTTTGTAACCTTTGTTTTGGAGCTTTTCTCCCCAGGACTCCACTGAAAACGGGTTCTTATTGGCCCAATGGACTATCCTGGTAAACCAACTGCAAATAAACAAAATAAATAAGAATAAACCCCAATAAAAAAGTGTCCTTTATGATATAAACCACCGTAGAAAACTGTTTCCAGACCCTCCAGGAAGGGGGCTGGTGGGTGGGTTCATAATAATGTTCGGCAAGATGGACTACATACATGGAACGTTATGGTGAGTACATAACTTCTTTATGTTATGTAGTCCTATCTTGCCTCCATTATTACGTGTGGGACAGCATCCCTAGCATCTTGTATGTGTGGCTCACTGGAAAATACTCCTGAGCACCGTGGAACCAAATGAGGCCCTACCCCTGGAAGTTAGGTCCAATTTATAATGGGTCATGAAGGTATAAGGGGTAGCCCATGTTGCTGCTGCACATATATTATTAATAGGAGTCCTGGCTTGGAAGGCAGCAGAAGTAGAAAATGATCTGGTAGAATGAGCTTTGACTTTAAGGGGTAACTCTCTTCCCTCAGAAGTATAAATGAAAGAGAGATCCAGTTTGATAGTGTGACCTTAGAAACTGGCAAACCCATTCTTGTTTCAGCAAAGGAAACAAATAGCTGGTCTGATTTTCTAAATCCTTTAGTTCTGTGGATGTAGAAACGCAATTGCCTATGCACATCCAATTGGTGAAATCTATACTCTGCTTTATTGATGTGACTGGGGAGGAATACTGGCAATTCGATAGTTTGATTCAAGTGGAAATGGGAGCAGACCTTGGGGATAAAGGAAAGATTAGTCCGGAGATAGACCCTATCTTTGCGAAAAATTAAGTATAGAGGTTTAACTGATAGGGCTTGCAGTTTCGAAACTCATCTGGCTGAAGTTATTGCCACCAGAAAAAAAAAAAAAAAAGTCTTCCACGACAGAAATTTTAATTGACAGCTATGGGCTGGTTCAAAAGGTGGCAAAGTAAGTTTAGAAAGGACTAGATTTAGATCCCAGGGAGGAATGGGATCTTGAACAGGAGGTCTTAACATCATAGAACCTTTGAGAAAGGTCTTGCAAAGTTTGTGGGACATAAGATGAGAATCATTAATTCCCACATGAAAATTAGATATTGCTGCTAGATGAACTCTGAGTGTAGCAGCTGCTGATCCCTGGTGAAAAAGTTCTGATAGGAACTCTAAGACAATAGGAATGGGAGCTGTAAATGTATTAACCTTTCTGTTATCTGACCATATAGAAAATCTCTTCCATTTACTGTTATACAATTTTCTATTCGAGGGCTTATGAGAAGAGGTAATGATATGGGTTACAGCTGGAGACAGATCTTGAAGCCTGACTAATGATGGAACTGGAGCAGCCATGTTGTCAGTTTGAGAATGTGGAGACAGGGATGAAGAGAACCTGACATGTGTGTCAAGAGGTATGGTACTGGGTCCAGAGTCCATGGATAGTCTAACAAGTGAGGCCCGAGGAAAGGGAACCAAATCTGACGAGGCCAGTAAGGAGTGATGAAGATCATCTTGCTTCCCAACAACATTGCTTTCTGTATAACCTTGGGAATGAGTGGAAAAGGAGGAAATGCATAAAGAAGTCCCGGGGGCCAATCATGGACTAGTGCATCTCTCAGAGACTGTCCCGGTGGGGGAATAAGGGAGAAAAAGGTGCTGCATTTGGAGTTGATGGGGCTGGCAAAGAGATCGCAGCAGGGTTGTCCCCATTTGTGGAAGATCTGACGGGCTACTTTCTGGTTCAAAGACCATTCGTGAGGTAACAAAATTGCCCTGCTTAGCTTGTCTGCTATCACGTTGGATGTCCCCGGGATGTGCGTTGCAATGAGAAAGCGTTGGGAAGAAATCGCCCAGTTCCAAACTTGCAGGGCCTCTCGACATAAGGGGTAAGATCTGGTTTCTCCTTGCTTGTTTAGATACCATACTACCAACATGTTGTCTGTCTGGATAGCCATCATCCCTAGAGGGAGAAAGTCGTGAAGTGCTTGCAAACCTAGAAGCACCGCTCTCATCTCTAGGGCACTGATATGCAGATGGGCCTCATGATCTTGCCATGTGCCTTGGACAGTCCTGCCTAGATAATGCCCCCTTACCCTATCTGAGAGGCATCCTTGGTCACAGTGTCAATGGGTTGGTGCGGTACAAAGAGAGTCCCTGTGGTAAGGTGACCTGGCTGAATCCACCAACGGAGATCCTTTTTGCAAGAATCTGTGATTAGTATCTGGTGATGCAGGGGCAACTGCTGAAAAGACCACTAGGATGACAGGAGTCATTGGAGTATTCTCATATGTAGTCTTGCTAATGGTACCAATGTTATAGCCGACGCCATTGTTTCAAGAAGTTGCAACACCACCTTCATTTTGACTCTTCGAAGGGGAAGTATCCTGTAAATCTGCTGTGAAAGATTTTGTATTCTGTCTGTTGGTAGTCTGGCTATCATAGAGACCATGTCTACGTTTGCTCCTATAAAGGTTATAGATTGAGCAGGCAAAGTTAAGGATTTTTCCCAATTTATAGAGACTCCCAACTGGGAACAGAGCTTGATTGTGGAGTCTCTGGATTGAACTATAAGATGTCTGGTGGTGGCGGTCAGGACCCAATCGTCCAGGTATTCCCTGACGCCTCAGATGGGCTGTCACTACTGCCATGCATTTGGTGGACCAAAAAGCAGTGCCCGAAACTGGTAATGATTGGCTCCCAGCCGGAAGCGTAGAAAACTCCTTGATGCTTTGTCCACCTTGATGTGGTAGTAGGCATCTTGGAGATCTACTGAGCACATCTAATTTTCTTTCCCTAACAGAGGGAGTATGGATTGTAGAGTGACCATTCGGAACTTGGACTTCTTTACATACTCGTTTAACCTTCTGAGGTCTAAAATGGGTCTCCAGTCTCCTGTTCTTTTTGGAACTAAAAAGAATCTGGAGTATGTTCTGAATCCTGTCTGGTCTGCCGGGACCTTTTGGATGACTCTTTTTAACAGCAGCTTTTCTAGCTATATAGCTGCTTGATCCCTGTGATTGGGTGGT
The DNA here is from genome assembly GCF_019279795.1 of Protopterus annectens. Classification (NCBI taxonomy): domain Eukaryota; kingdom Metazoa; phylum Chordata; order Ceratodontiformes; family Protopteridae; genus Protopterus; species Protopterus annectens. The sequence continues at coordinate 1,357,200,625 of NC_056725.1, forward strand.
ACATCTGGGATCCTTTTGGGAGGGCAAGGTGGAAGGGAAAAGGGTATAGGGTAACCTCTGGTGATAATGTCTTGTACCCACTTGTCTTGGGTGATATTTAGCCAGGATTCTGGGTACAAAGACGGGCGACCCCCGACCGGCTCCAGAGACGCACAATCGGGTTCCACATCAGGAAAGCCGATAGGGACGGTCACGAAAGGAATCGTGACTTCCCTGATTTTGTGGACCTCCCCTGCCTCTAGGGCGACGTCTACTATTTGTTCCTCCTCCCCTGCCTCTGAAGGAGGAATCACTCTGTGCATCCTGGAAAGATCTCTGTGATTTCTTGAAACACATTTTACCACTCTTCTGACCTTTAGGGTAAGGTCTAGAAGGGACGGTAAAACGGACTCCCATGGCAGAGAGAGTCTTCCTTCCTGTTCACACCTGGTGAGGGTATCTTTCACCTTGGGTCCAAAAAGAGAGGATCCGTTAATGGGAGCATTGGTGAATGCAGATTTGAAAGGTTCAGCAATTGCATCGACGCATCCAGGAGTGTCTCCTTAAGGAGACTCCTGAACCCGCCGCCCTACTTCCACCATCAGCTGTGTACGAGACCAGCCTCATGAAGGAGTTAACCATGGATGTTAAGGTAGCCAACTGAGTAGACACTGTACATGGGACTCCTTCACTAGAGGTACCTTGAAGAGCATCTCCTAACTCCTTCAGGAGATCTCTCTGAAGTCTCGTGAAGTGTGATAGATAATTCAGCAGAGTGTAAAAGCCGCTGAAGAGAAGACATGCTTCCCGTATCTATCCATCGTTCGGGATTCCTTATTGGGCGGATGGATAGAAGAAGAAGTCTCTGCTAGCTCCTTCTTAGTGGCCGCCGCCACCACCACCATGCCCATCTACAGGTAAGCCCTTGGATAAAAATTTTTTGTCTTTAGGGGTGGAAAGAAACTTGTTATGGCCTCCTGGGGACTGGTTACATGGCATCAGGAATCTACCATACTTTCTGACTCAAGATCCAGTAACTCGTCAAATGGGGGAGACACCCATGAAGCTGAGGGTCGAGACCCAAAAGCCTTCAGGTACACTGACTCCTCATCAAACGGGGTAACAGTGGGCCAGCCGCCTCTCTGCCTGAGGATCTCCGAGATGTCTGCAAAGGAGACATCTTCAGAGGATGACTTAGGAGACCCCTCCGACTCATCGAGGTCAGTGTCAGATGAGAGACTCATCAGGGGACTCTACATGCTTCCTCTTACATGATCTCTTCCGAGGGTGCTCCTCAGCGGGGTTCTCTGGGGAGACCTCAGAAAATTGGGGGCCACCCAAGTGGGGGTCCTGAGGCTGTGGGTCTCTGCCATCTGAGGGTAGAGAAGATGCTGAGACTGTAGTCGGTGCTTGAGGGAGTATAGCATCAGTACTTCTTCGTGGGGTGGATAAGCTATCCAGCATTCTCCTCATCTTCACGAAGACCAATTCCTCCGGCTCCGAAAGATGCCTCGGTTCCGAAGAAACCAGAGGTGCCGATGGCTCCAGAAGGATAAGCTCAGAGAATGATGTAGGGTCCGAGCTCACTCGGACCTATGCACCAAGAGGGAGACTCGGCACCAAAGAAGTTCGGTTCCAAATGTCCCCATCGGGGTCGACCAAGGAGCTTCAGACCCTAGACACTTCAGACGGCGCCGAGAGTGTCAGAGTGGAACTCGGCTCCAAGACAACCACACAAGGTGCTGGAACCGAAGACTCCACTGTAGTCGGTACCGGCAATATCGGCTCCAAAGGCCCAATCTGGGTTGGACGAGGAATGAAAGCAGGATAGGTAGAAGGAGTTGACTCCGAGACCGAGTGGGTCGAAGCAGATAAAAATTTTGGCAAGGCCGACGACTTGAGGAGTCTGAGCACCACTCTCTCGATGTCTTCTTCAGATAGACTCTTGGAGGATCGGGAGAACAGCATGGGTGTCCTTGTTCTCTGTAATATCAGCGATTTAAGGGTAGGGGAGACCGGTGGAATATCCATTGACTGGCTCTGAAGAGGGCTGCTAGTGATCGGCACCGAAACACTTGCTACCAATGCTGCAGGGTATATGTCCAAAATCTCAATCAGCCTCGAAGACTGTGGAGCCGAAGAGAAAGATACCAACTCTGCTTTTTGTAACTTCTATGGTGGTTCAGGGGCAGAAGTTGGAGCCGGAGAAGGCCGTTTTGAAGTTTTGCCCTTATCCTTCCTAGAAGACTGCGACTTAGGAGAGGAAGAAGAACTGGCTAGGTCTTCTTCAAAGGAAAGTTTCAACAGACCTTTTAAAATAAGTTTACTCTTCCGTTCCTGGAGCACACTCTGTAGGGCCCCTAAGCAATATACACAAACGCTATTTCCATCAGTGATGGACAGTTTTAGTGAACACTTAATGCACTTCTTAAAGCCTGACGGTTTGTATCCCTTAGATTCGTTAGACATACTGACAGCAAAGGAAGGCCAACACACTCGCACAACAAGAGAGGAACTAGATCCTCTAACTTAAACGGACCTAGTGTGAAGAACAAAAATAGGGATGAAACTAGAACCTCTTAACTTAAATGGTCTAGCAAAAAACAAAAACACACACAGTCACGGGATACCAAACGCGAACAAGCAATAGGCCCAGAAAATACAATATAAGATAACAAAGTCAAATCCGGTTGAAGTCACAAATCGGAAGCCACAAAAAAAATGACTTATCAGTAATAAGCTACGATAGAAAACTCTCTATAAGCAATAAATTCCTGAAAAGGAAGTAATAGTAATAAAAAAGGTATCACTTAGCCACGGCCAACCAAGAAATCTTCCGACTGAAAACGTGGCAAACGAGATCTGGGGAGTGTGCTCGTGCACCATGCAATACCTCCTAGCCACGAGCCAATCAGAAGTTTTCAGGCTTTCTAAAAGCGGCCGAGTCGGAGCCGAGGATCGGCTCCGAACCCACACATAATAATGGAGGTGAGATAGGACTACATAACATCAATAATATCACGCACTGCTGGGGAATTATTGGGGAGCCTGGCTAGGATTGGAAGTAGAGTAACCAAGTTGTGAGCTTGAGAGATTGGAGGGATTGGTGTAGCCCGCCTGACTGATGAATCAAGAGGTCTGGTACTGGGTCCAGAATCCACGGCTGGGTTAGAAGGTGGGGGAGAAGAAACGGAAACCAAATCTGTTGAGGCCAATAGGGGGCAATGAGGATCATTTTGCAAAGCAACGATTTTGCTTTCTGAATGACTTTTGGAATTATGGGGAAGGGGGGAAATGCATAAAGGAGTCCCTGTGGCCAATCGTGGACTAGAGCGTCCTTGGGTGTCTGACCTGGAGGAGGAACAAGGGAGAAGTAGCTGCTGCATTTGTTGTTGAGGGGAGAGGCAAAGAGATTGCAGCAAGGCTGGCCCCATTTGCGGAAAATAAGATCCACAATTTCCTGTTTCAGAGACCACTTGTGAGGCATGAGGATAGCCCGGCTGAGCCTGTCCGCTATTATGTTGGATGTCCCAGGGATATGCGCTGCTATCAGAAAATGTTGGGAGGAAATTGCCCATTGCCACAGTCTGAGGACCTCTCGGCACAAGAGGTAAGACCTGGTTCCGCCCTGTTTATTGATGTACCAAACCACCGACATATTATTCATCTGTACTGCAACAGTCCCGGCAGAGTCTTGAAGAGCTTGCAATGCTAGAAGCACCGCTCTTATCTCCAGGACGTTGATGTGCAAGTGGTACTGGTGAGGCTGCCAAGTGCCTTGGGCCGTCTTCTGTAGATAATGCCCCCCCACCCTATCAGGGAAGCATCCGTGGTCACTGTGGCGACAGGATGGGATTCCATGTAAGGTCTGCCCTGAGAAACTAGTAGGGAGACCATTCCGTAATTAGCATCATGTAAAACATGGGTAATTCATGGAAGGACCATTGTGTGAAAAGAAGCCACTGAAGGATTCTCATGTGAAAGCGTGCTAAGGGAACTAGAAGAATGGCTGCTGCCATGGATCCTAGAGCTTGAAGCACATATTTGACTTGAATTCTTTGGCTCATCAGGAGAAGTGACACCTGTTTTCGAATAACAAACTCTTTCCTGAGGCAATTTTACAAAAATTTTTCTTGTGTTTAGCTCTGCTCCTATGTATGTAATAGATTGACAGGGCAACAAGGCAGATTTTTCGAAGTTTATTGTGATGCCTAGTTGAGCACAGGATGTGATGGTGTAATCTTGTGCTTCTATAAGTTGTTGCCTGGTGGTAGCAATGAGGAGCCAGTCATCCAGATAAGGAAACACCTGCAATCCTTGACGTCTCAGGTGAGCCGTGACTACTGCCATGCATTTGGTGAATACCCTGGGGGCTGTGGTGAGACCAAAGGGTAGAGCTCTGAATTGGTAATGACTGGCCCCAAGCCGGAAGCATAGAAATCTCCTGGACCGTCTGTCCATTTTTATATGATAGTACGCGTCCTGAAGATCTATGGAGCATATCCAATTGTCCTGACCCAGAAAGGGGAGAATGGATTGTAGTGTTACCATCCGGAAATTTTCTTTTTGTACAGATTTGTTTAACTTGCTGAGATACAGAATTGGTCTCCAGTCCTCTTTTTGGGCACTAAAAAGAATCTTGAGTAAGTTCTGGATCCTACTTAGTCTGTGGGGACTTCCTGGATGGCTCTTTTTTCTAGCAGTCTTGAAACTTCTGTGACTGCCTGATCCCTTAGATTGGGTAGAACATCTGGGATGGATTTTTTTGAAACAAAAGGGGGTTATTGAAAGGGAATCTTGTAACCTCTGGATATAATGGCTAGTACACATTTGTCTTTTGTAATATTTTGACAGGCGGTTGGGTACAATGAAAGCCTTCCTCCAACTGCCTCCAGAGTTCAGCAGTCTGGCATCCCTTCAGGGATGTTGATAGGGTTTGGAAGAGAATGTATCTGTCACCCTGATTTTGTGGACCCCCTCTGCCATGAGGCGGTGTCTGCCATTGTTATTATTTCCCCCTCTGCCCCTGGGGAAAATTCACCATGTGCATCAGGCAAGGGTCCCTTGGATTTTCGAAACAACATCTTTCCACCCTTCTGACCTTTTGGGTATGGTCTGGTAGGGGTGGAAAAATGGACTCCGACATCAGAGAGTGTCTTGCCTTCCTGCTGGCACCTGGTAAGCGTGCCTTTCACCTGAGGCCAAAAGAGAGAGGAGCCATCAAAGGGGGTACTGGTGAAGGACACTCTGAAAGGTTCCGCAAACTGACACAGCCGTAGTCAAGAATGTCTCCTAAGAGCTACTCCTGTTCCTGCAGTTCTACTCGCTCCATCGGCTGCATATGAAATAAGCCTCATGGAGGAGTTGACTATTGAATTAAGAATCGCAAGCTGGGTAGCTACCTTGGCTGAAGCTCTCTTAGCTGTAGATCTTGCAGGGCATCTCCAAGTTATTTTAGGAGATCCCTCTGAAGCCTGGTAAAATGGGAAAGATAGTTCAGGAACCTAAGGGAGAAGGTTGCTGATGAAAACATTCGCTTCCCATGTCTGTCCATCGTATGTGAGTCTTTATTCAGTGGATGGACAGATGAGGAGGCTTCAGTTAACTCTCTCTTTGTGGCTGCTGTTACCACCATGGCAGCAACTGGGACAGCTTTAGTTAAGGACTGTTTGTCTTGAAGGAGCGGTGATGAATTTATTGGGTCTCCTCGGGACAGGTTCCATGGAACCTGGAGCTGACCAAGCCTTTCGAGACACTACAGACATGAGTGGATCAAAAGGCGGAGACACCCAGGAGGTGGAAGGTCGGGAACCAAATGCGTCCAGGTATACAGACTCATCCTCTGATGGGGCTAGGGAAGTCCAGCTACTTCTCTGCCTGAGAATCTCAAGGCTGTCCGAAAAAGAAACACCTTCAAAGGGGGACCTTGGGGAACCCCCCCCCCCCGATTCATCCAGATAAGTATTCGAGGTGACAGACTCAGGGGAGTCTAGGTGCTTCCTCTTGCACTTTTTCTTCCAGGGAGCCTATTCAGAATGCTCTGGGGAGGCTTCGGAATAAGAGGTTTCACCCAATGGGGTGTCCTGGGGCATAGGTTCCCTACGCTTTGGCGCTGGAGGAGGAGCAGAAGTTATCACAGGCACCGAAGGGGATGGAGCCGATGGAACAGATAGTGGAGCAGTCTGTGGGGATAGCACTCTCCACATGACCTCGAAAGTGTCACAGTCTTGACACAAGGAGGGCTCCAGCTCCGAAGAGACAGGAATACCACCCTGCGCCGAGGGCAACAGCTCCAGAGGCTGATGTGAGAGCCGAGCTCAACTGAGCCGACGCTCCGAGAGGGAGAGCGGGGTCAGACAAGGGTCCGATGACACTCCCCCCCTCGGAGCCGACAAGAGAGCTTCGGAGCCCAGATACCTCGATGGGAGGAAGACTCGAGGTAATCGGAGCCAATGTCAGAGCCGATGAGGATGTCATCGGAGCCAAAGGAACCACTATCGGAACGTCCATGGACTCCGGCTCCGAACTAAGTATAGTCGGAGGAGGAATCGAAATCAAAGCGAATGGAGCCAAAGTTTGTTGAGGTGGGCTCGAAAGCATTTTAGCAAGGGCCTGTGACTTAAGCAACCTACTGACAACTCTCTCCACATCCTGATCCGATAACCTCGAGGATCGAGAGGAGTGGGAAGATGAGCGATGACTGGACTTGCTTTGAAGTAATGGTGACTGTGGCACCAAGCAAATTGGCTCCAAAGAAGGAGACCTAGCTCTTTTGTGGCTCCAAGACGGCTACGAAGTAACAGTTGGAGCCGACGAAGGGGTAGTCTTGTTGGTGCCAGCCGGCACCGACACACTTGGTTTGTCAAGCTCACAGGTCGGTTCCAAACACGGAGCCAACGGCTTGACTGGTTTCAAAGGTTTCACTGGCTGAGATGCTTTAGCCAGAGAATCCTGTTTTAATAATCCACAGAGGATAAGCTTGTTTTTCCGCTCCTGCAAGACCCTTGGACTAAAGGCATGACAAATAGCACAAGAGTCCTGCAGGTGCAGAATCCCCAAGCAATAAACACAACTAGTGTGGCCATCTGTCAGAGACATCTTCTGACAGCATGAGTCACACTTTTTAAAAACAGAGGTTTTAACTTCCTTAGACATTTTAGTAAAAGTCAAACTACAACAGAAAAACTAAAAATTAATAAAGACCTTAAAGGAGAGCCCCTAACTTAAATGGCCGTCCTTAAGTGGGGGGGGGGGGGGAGAAGTCGCTAAGTTAAACAAGTTCAGGGAATAAAAGAAGGCCTAGCAACTAAGGGGAGACAGCCAACAAATTTTAAGCACAATATTTGAGTTTAAAAGATACAAAAAATTATACTAAGCCCGAGTCAGTATTGATCACAACCTCACAGCTAAAGCGGCAAACGAGATCTGGGTAGCTGGTGCTGGGCATTCTGGGATAAGGGGTAGCCTTGAGCCAGTAAAGAGCTCTCGAGCTATAGTAAGTGGCCGAGTCAAAGCTGAGGATCGGCTCCGAACCCATCCAGCAAGAACGAAGGCGAGACTGGACAACATAACATCCAACTCTTGCAAGGGAAATCTTTCCTTTCCGCACTGTAATGCGATCTTGGAGATGGTATATTTAAAGAGTGGGGGGTGTGGTGGGTGCAGGAGGGGCTTGCCCCCCTGCTTGCAAGAGTTTTTTTCTTTTTTTACTTAATTGAAGTTCTGAAACTTCGAACATAAGGTTTCGACCTTATGGTGTTCGGAGTTTCAGTACTTCAATTATGTAATAGGAACCTGTTGATATCAATACACATTTGCAGAGCAGCAACATCCATCTGTAGAAAACTGAAGCACAGTTTGGAACAGTTAATGTCAAACATTCTGGACTGAGAACTAGCAGTATTAGTTGAGGTAGGGTAATTTGCATTGGGGTTTACAAGCATCGTGTATTCTACATAATAGGCAATGACAGAAACGAGACGACACCGTGTTAGAATAAAATCAAATGAATAATATAAATTACATAGTTTGAAATAATGAATGAACATTTTACAGTGATCATGCCTTTTCGAAATGCCAGCATTCTTGACAAAAGCACTAGTATATGAGAACAGACCTTAAATGGTGCGAGTGGTGTGAAATACAAGCTTTTCGTCAAAAGGAAAGAAGAAAAAAAAGCTTTATATTTAAATTCTGTTGAGATATTTTAATTTGCGCTTTTAGTGACCTGTATGGTGATACTTTTTTTGTAGTTCTCTGCTGTTATCTGTTTGCATTGTTTTAGTTTGTTCTGGGATCGTAGTCTTGTGGCTTCATTTGTAATTGTATGAAGATTGTGTATTACTGCAAGAATTTAGCAGTTTGTACATTATACTGCATTTATATTTTCATATGTAGAATTGCTAATAAAAGGTAACTTTTTTGTATTTTGGAACCAGACTGGACAATCTTGTAGGTTATTTTACAGTTGCAGCAGGACTGTGATCTACTGCCAGATATGAACCCCATTTCATAATTTATCTCAGTGTTACTAGTACATTTCTGCATGGTCTGGTGACTTGGTCTGTGGTAGGTTTGCAATAGTGGCAGTGTTGTGAATTCTGCTCCAGGGTTTGTACTCCAATACTTTTTATAGTTGTACATATACCAGATTAAAATTGCATTACAGTTCATAGGTAGGTACTAGGCTATCTTCCCAAGGGCATTTTTAAGCCTAGCCAGAGTGTGTTGGCTTTCGCCACCCCACTGATTAATTACCTGAGCCTCGGTCAAGCACAGCCAATGAAGTGATCCCAGGGGTGTATTTTTTGTTACCCATCCTCTCGTCAAGGCTTCTCTTGAAGAGTGTTAGTGAGGGGCTCTGCCTAATGTAGTTAGGAATTTTGTTCCAAAGCATGCAGAGTCTCTGTGACAGGAATCTATCCCTCCAGCATGCTCCATTTATTGTTGTGGCGAGGTTTAACTCACTAGAGCGCGTCACTCGCAGTGACTTGGATTTCTTTAAGTGGAGCACGTCCATCAATTCTGAGTTGGACATGGCATTGTAAGTCAGGCAGAGATCACCTCTGAGTAAGCGATATGCCACTGAGTACAGCTAGAGTATTTTCAGTCGGGCTGCATAGGGCATATGTTTGAGGCCAGTAATCCTCTTGGTGAGGTGCTTCTGTGGTCTTTCCAGCTGTTGGAAGTGTCTTGTGAGGTACATCCCAAAATGGGCATTGTATTCTATGATGGGTCTGATGAGTGACGAGTAGAGGGGCACTATAACCGCTTTATTTACTTTCTGTTTACCTTGTTACTGGGGTTTTCCATATTCTTTGAGTTTGTCCCACCACACACTGAGACATTAAGCTAAAAAGTTTCTGAAATTCTAATCACAGGGCTTGAGCCCAGTTTGAATTTTTCCTCCAACCCCTTTCTTGTGGTTTTTAAAAAGTTGTGACTCTGGCTTCCACTTCTTATGATAATCTGATTTCCAAAGTCCCTCCTTCCCCTCTTTCATTGCTACTGTCTGCTGTGTAACCTATCTAATTACTTTTACACCCACTGGGTTCCATATATCCATAATATAAATGCCCACCCAGCAAACCAGTATTGTACTAGAGTAAATCTCCCTTACTACAATTTGTCTCCTGCTCATTTTCCCAGATCTCCCATCTGCTTGGCACCTTCGCCATATTCTGAGGGGGTCCTGAGTTAACCCTGCTCCATCCTTGGAGAATAAGAGATTAATTTTATTTATTTATTTTTGCACGTCAGGTAACTGAGTGCAACTGCTTTGTTTTTACTTTATTTGTTGATTTTGCCTTTAAGTAATTCTAAAGGTCCCTAATACTTGAAATTGCCTTGTCAAGGTAGTTTAAATTTTGTTGTACATTACATTCACAAGCAATCTTTCTTGGTGTTATTACATCATGAGGCTAGTAGTGCCCTGTACAGACACAAATGCCTAGAAAGCAAAGTTTATCTATAAAACTGAAACCTGTAACTTAGTGTGGCTAACAAAAGGCCATTGTGAGGAGATAAACTTAAAACAGCTAGCATGCACATTAAAAAGCACTATTATCAAATTTTAGCACACTCTAACCTAGTGCACTGTCAATCCCCACAGACCATCCAAGGAGACATCTGCATAACCCAGACCACAACATACAGTGGCCCACTCATCTACATGGCTGGATAACATGGATATGCAATTATCAAATATCTCCATAGCCAGCTTGGTAGATATGAATATCCTGAGAAAATGTAGCAATTGTCTCATGTTCACAGACAAACATTTAAACCTTAAAAAACACAAACACAGTATGCGGGAGATACACATATACACATACACACTTTCACTGGAGGTAAAAACTCACATACAAACAAGGTTGTCAGAACACATGCACTACATCCATCACATACATAGACCAAACTATGATGATGCACTAATAAACAACCTTCCCAAACCCTGAAAACCTCCTACGCCTATAAACTGTAAAGTCTACCCTCAACAATCTCCAAAACACCACCAAACACTACACAAACTCCTACATACAGTGCAGCCCCAAGAAGAAAACCCATATGGTATGCCAATACATTACCCAGAATTCTTGTCAAAGGGGACTCCATTGAAAGATGTCTCACTCACCAGACTGAAAAAGCAGAAGGTAATGCTTAGTTTCTTATCTGGAGCCAGGATCCACCAAGTTATGCATGCCCTCATGTCACTACACCACAGGTTCCAGTATGATTCTACCACAGTTCATGTAGGAGTTAACGCACTAAGACCTACTTCCTTGGACTATATGAAGCCAGACATTTTTGATCTCTCTCTGAAGATGCGTCTCAGGCAGGTATGTGCCTTGCACTGAGCAGCAGTCGTCCTTTACTAAGAATAATTTCACAGTATAACAAAAAGATGACTGACCTCAATAATTGGCTTAGATTTTCTTGTCTTTTCAGGGGGATTCAATATTTGTCATCATCATGGGAGAACATGGTTAATAGACCACATTGCTTTGCAAAGGCCGGGTCTCTCCTAGGCTTCCAAATATCAGCTAAACCTTTATCCACCCCCCCCCCCCTTACAGCCATTTTTTTTTTAGGCAATGCTAAACTGACAAAACTACTAACATAGCAAATAAAAACCAAAGAAACCCAAAGGTGTTACTTTTCAATGCTAGGAGCCTAAACAAGATACTCCACACCCTACAAGCTCTCCTCGCTTTGAAGAATACAGAAATCTGTGCCTTTACAGAGGCACACTTTAAAGCCACAGAAAGTAGTCCATCAGTTCAAGGCTTCAGTGCCCTCCAAACATTCACACCAACAGCTGCAGAGACTGGGACAAAACATGGAGAAGTCACAATATACATTAGCAACAAACATAACTCTATATTGGTTAAATAGGATGACGCCACGGAATTTATTCACGTGCAAATCACCACAGACAAGTTTTCATACCATAGCCTGGCAAGCTATAGGTCACCCCCTATGTACCTGTAATCCCATAGCTCATACCAATACCTACTCGAGACACTCACCATTAAATCAAACACATTGTTCATAGGAGACTTTAACAACCCCTCTACAGACTGAGAAACATTCACCGGCCCATACTCACAGTCACAACGATTTATTAACATAAATACTACTGACCAGTTAATGCACACACCCACCAGACGTTTAAACATACTGGTCCTGGTACTCAACAATATGGCAGAGCAATGCACACCATCACATTTTCACTAGTGAGGTCAGATCACAGAGCTGTTTCCTTCGAAATGGTAACTCCAACAAACCCTGTAACAGCTGGGAACTTTTCCATAGCAAACTACATACTATTAAGCAATAATTTATCAAAATTCAAGGCTCTTCCCAACACAACAACTTATGCAGAATTGTTCACAGAGACCCTTTACAGCCATGTTAAGGTCTGTAGAGAAGCTGCTGTACCTACTAGAAGTAAGCCCGAAACAAACTAAAAACAAATCACACTGGTGGAATCCTAACATTAACAGGGTATATAACAAATAGAAAAAAGTCATGGTTAACTCCCACAATAATAAGAGCTATTAATTATACTAAACAAGAAACTAAGAGAACTAGTCAAGTCCAACAAGGCCAATTAAGAGGTAAAAATATCTTCAAAGGCTACAGACAACCACAAGACCTTCCACAGCTATGTCTAAAACCTCAAAGGCAGCACACACACCTACTAGTATAATTCCCCAACTATTAACAGGGAGCAAGTAAGTGCTGGCGGAACTCACTAAAGCCAAAAAACACAGCCTCAGCAGGCCACGACAATATCCTGGGATGACTTGAAACATTAACTTATCAGGACCACTTGAGTCACTTTTTAACTGTAGCCTCAAAACAGGTCTTGTACCATGGGAATGGAGGTTATCCCACTTCACAAGGGTGGACTGTCAACAGAACCTGGAAACTAGAGACCTATTACTCAAACTAGTCTAATATGCAAAGCCATGGAACAAATCATCATGGAAATGATTAACAAAGACATAAACAACCTTCAGACACTGGACCCAACCCAATTTGGCTCTGTCAAGAGACGATTATGCCTACTAACCCTGGTGGACGTTTTTGAGAAGTTCACCAAGGCAATGGATGAGGGAAAACAGTGCATACCACCTACCCGGACTTGGCTAAGGTGTTTGATACTATACCCCACTCAGGAATACTTGACAAATTCAACAAACTGGCCATAAACCCCTACATAACTAGCTGGATTGACAACTGGCTCACAGACAGGACCCAGGAATTAGGGATTGGCAATACCACCTCCACTAAGAGACCAGTCACCAGCGGGGTACCTCAGGGCTCCATGCTGGGACCACTCCTATTTGGCATCTCCTTCTCAGAGGAGAAAGTTAATGTGAAACAAACAATGCCATAAACAAACTCTATAACAGGAGGAGGAAACTGATGCGGAATAAGGTTTAGTCTCAAGACTGAAAAAAACTCCCTCATCAGCCTCAACAAAAAGTTGACATCCCTCATCAAATCCTCTAAAGCTAGCTATGAAAACAGAATTGCAGCAGATAGTACAACCACAAGGCCTTCTACAGTTATGCAAAGAATCTCCTTGGCAATACCCAGATTTGCTCGGAGCTATAGCACAATAGCACTTCCTATACTGAGCCAACAGATATTGCCAATATACTGGCCGACCAATCACAATACCAGTAGATTGCCAGGCACCTAGTATTACTGCTGCACACGTTAAAACAGCACTGTCCAAGGCCAAGAATACAGCTTCTATGGGACATGACAATATCCCTGGCTGTGTTCTACATGAACTACAGAGTGAACTGGCACCTTATCTGTGTGCCCTGTTCAATCACAGCCTCACCTCAGGCTTTGTCCCTACCAAATGGTGCACTGCTACAGTCATCCCTCATCACAAAGGAGGAGCGTCTACAGGCCCTGGGAACTATCGCCCCATTAGCCTGACAAGTCTGATATGCAAAGCTATGGAACGCATCATTGTGGACCTATCAAACAAGAATAAAGGGAATCTCCAAACACTGGATCCCACACAGTTTGGTTTTGTGAAGGGTAGATCATGCCTGCTCAACCTGGTTGACTTCTTTGAGTCAGTCACCAGAGCTGTGAATGAAGCAAGGTGGTTCATACAGCCTACCTTGATCTGGCCAAGGCCTTCGATACCATTCCCCACTCAAGAATCATAGAAAAACTCACTAAGCTAGGCATCAACCCCTATATCACTAGGTGGGTTGCAAACTGGCTCACAGATAGAACCCACAGTGTGAAAGTAGCTGAATCCAAGTCAGACTGCCAACAGTCATGAGTGGAGTCCCACAGGATTCGGTCCTGGGTCCTCTCTTGTTTGGTACCTAACGTCCAGGCCAGCATGAAGGGACTCTGGCTGACAAGGTTCACACACAATTGCATGTTGGGAGCAATAATTAACTCCCCAAGTGATGTTGACATCCTACAGAAAGACCTCACCGAGACCAACGACTGGTGTCAGAACCATGGCCTTAAGCTCAATGCCAAAAAATGTGTCATCCCCTTTGGGAAAAACCCGGTTCCCATGAATTACCATACCACACTGATGGCAGTCCACTGAACACAGAAGGCGTTAAAGGGGTCTGGGAATGACAGCAACCTCTCTTTTCACCACCACATTGACACTGTGGTCAGAAAATCCTTCTATGTGGCACATCTCATTACTAAGGGCTTTGCATCCAGGAAGAAAGAGGTCATTGTCTCCCTCTACACGTCCCTCATTAGTCCAATCATCGAGTACAATGCCCCATTTGGCATGTACCTCACTAGACACCTGCAACAACTGGAGAGGCTGCAAAAGTAGCTCACAAAGAGTATCCTAGGCCTTAAACACTTGTCCTATATGGAAAGACTCAAAAAAATTCCAACAATTCTCCGTCTCATATCACCTACTTACAGGCGATCTCTGCTTGACTTACAAAGCCATGTCTAACTCAGCTCTGTTAAAAATGCTACATCTAAAGAAATCCCAATCCCTCCGCACTACACGCTCCAGAGACCTCAACCTCATTACCACAATCAACAGAACAAGATAGAAGGGCAGGTTCATAACCCAGAGATTGTCCATGGTATGGAATAGACTTTCCATACATGTCAAGAGGAGTGCCTCACTGGCTCTCTTCAAGACAAATCTTGATGAGTAGATGGGAACTAGAAAATTCACCCCAGGATCACTCTAGAGGCTCTACTCGACAGAGGCACTGGGAACTAAGGTTGGATGGCACGACGCCAGGGTAATCCTATGGGCTAGGCTTGTAAAGGGTGTATATCACATCACTGAATGCACAAGTGTTCGAACAAAGTAATATCGAACCGGGAAGTCCGAAATGTAAGTAGTATGAACACACAGAACAGCAATTTTTTTCTCACGGAAAAAAAAAATCGCTGTTCCGGTACAAAAACAAAAAAACACATACACTTTAAACTTACACTACTGTGGGGGGCTGTGCACCACATCCCCCCTACTTAAATATACCAACTCCAAGATCGCACCACAGTGGAGGAAATAGCAAAGCCGTGAAAATGGCCCACTGATTTTTTTCCCCTGTGTTCCGTTGCTTCGCTATTTTCACATTTCAAACTTCCCAGTTAGATATTACGGTGTTCGGACACCTGTACATTCAACGTCGTGATATAGACCCCTTGTAAAGGCTCCAGGGCCATTAGCCTAGTACACATCTATGAAGGGCCTTTGGCTGACCAAGTTATCAGATGATTGCAAATTAGGAGCTATCAAAGATTCCTCCCATGACAGAAACATCTTACAAGAGGGTCTAATACAGATAAATGGCTGGTGCCAAAGTTACTGACTAAAACTCACTGCCAAGAAATGCATTATAGTGCCTTTTTGGAAAACTGCCACTCAGGCTAATTACTCCAGCCATAAGACACCCCTAAAATTTGATCTAGTAGTCAGAGGTCTGGGAACATATGTAGACAGTAATCTGACCTTTGACCAACTTGGCCAAGGTAGTAAGAAAACCATTCTATGTTGCCCAACTTATAGGTAACAGCATGGCATCCAGTTCCAAAGAAGTCATAGTGTCTCTTTATTCAGCCCTTATTAGACCCATCTTGGAGTATAATGCCCCCCTCGGTATGTACCCGACCAGAAATATGCAACAGTTGATACACCCGCAAAGGTTCCCTACCAGGAGAATTCAGGTATCAACACACTGTCCTGTACAGATCGCCTTAAAGCCCTATCTCTATACTCTGTCTCCTACAGGTTATTGAGAGGCAATCTATGACTGGCATACAAGGCATCTTCTGATCCAGCACTGATGGACCTTTGGCACATTTGCGAAATGAACAGTATCAGAACCACTAGATCCAAGGATTTAAATTTTGCTTGTAACATAAATATGACATGCTGGAGAGACAGACACGTGTCTCAGAGGATCCTCATGCTCTGGAACAGGATCCCCATCCATGTGAAGCACAGCCCATCACTAACCCTATTTAAACCTAACCTTGACCTATGAATAGGAAATCGGAAATTCACCCCAAGTCTGGCCCCCATGTCTAAGACAGACAGAGGCAGACAGTAATGCTCAAACTAACACACCCTCACATAACCTCTATAAAATTTCCTAACATACCCTCTCCTAACAAACTCACATGATACATACAGACAACTGTGTTGAATTGCACAGTTAGGCGTATAAAGGCTCTAGTGGTCATTAGCCTAGTATATAACTATGAACCTAGGAAAGACTATAAAAATGTTTAAACTTCAATGTATGCTCCTCTGCCTAATTATGAGTTTAATGCTGCATCACAATGTGAAATGACACTATCTTAAATTAGCTCAGCAAGCTGAAAAGTTTCCATCTTCCATTTTACGATGGTCTGAAGTTGTTCCTGTCCCAGGCAGCATATACCATGGTAATGGTGACATTAATCACATTCTCATAACTGCAAAACTATGAGCACAGTACAACTTCAGTTCACAAAACACAAAGGCATACATACAGTAGAATAATTTCACAGGTTAACAGGTCCATCAAGAGAAAAAAAATAAGTAAGCATTTTCAAAGCACTACATAAAATTAATTTTTGTAACACGGAAATCGTACACACACACACTTTGCATCTCAACTATGTTTTCTTTTCCTTACAGCACAAAGAATTTGCGCCTGAAATTTGTAGTAAATATATACTCTTAGCACCATCTACTGACTGTACTTGCCACAGCATTGAAATGGATGAAAAACAAGAAGAAAATGATGCATGAAATATGACAAAAAATGGTACACAATATATATTTCAGGATTTTAGCGGAAAAGAGTTTTATAATTAAATGCAGTAGTCCACAAAATAATGACCTAACCAATCAACTACTGGCAAGAAAAATGTAAGAGCCAGAAATACAACAAGTAGAAATGGCTTACATTTGTTCATTTTTTTTTCATTCCTGCCCACTGTATATTAAAAATGTGAAAAAAATCACAACTACTGGGGAGCTACTTATCTAGCTGTTTGAACTTTCCTAACTGACAAAACAGGAATGTTCTCAAAATAGTTTCCAACTTCATTCACAATATAACTGTCAGTACCTGGCCCTCAAAGCTAATGGGTGCCCTATACACTCCAACAGCCTAAGTCTCCTGTATGTTACTGAAAAAGAGAACTTTTGCAAATGATGTTTGGTACTTAACATAACGATGGATCAGTAAGATTTAGGATCTTTCTTTACAACAAATAACTAATGCTGCAGGAGTTATAACTACTAGTTAGATAAAACTTTCCTAGGCTGATTAGACCCATTCTACTTTACCACTGCCACTACAGGTGCCCTGACTTAACCAGTCTTCAGCAGGAAGTACTAAGAAGGAGGAACTATTAGCAGTAAGAGAAAAGGAAGGGAAAGGGCAGACCAGCTACACTGAAAGCAAAGGTTAAAGGAAGATATACTAGACAGAATGACCCAACTCTTTCAGCTTATGGAAAAAACACAACTTGTGTATCTGATTAGAGGAGGTTCATCCATGGTAATTGCAAATATGAATGAAAACCTGGACATGGGCATAACATACAGTTTATGGTGTATTGAAAGAGTATTAAGGGTTTACCATGCAACTGCTGAACACACATCATCAAAAGATGCATTTTTGGAAAAGAAATCCACAGAAGCTACTACTGCTTTTGTGGAATGAGCCTCGGGTACCAAGCATACAGACATTTCATGTTTGACGTGACAAAACAGGATGCAGCTGCAGCAGGGCAATCATCTTGACAGTAATCAAAAGTTATGTACTTTCCATAATGTGGAGTTGGAAAAGCATATCAGTCCTCTGTAACCGCAGCAATATCGCTGTCAGGCAGGCAACTTGGCATCTAAAGCTTTACCAAGCTACTAACCATTTCCCTGTTTACCCATAATGCTCTGATGTACTGATAAGGCCTGTCATTTTGAAATTCATACAGAAGTGACTACTACGAGGAAAACAGTATTTTAGGAAAATATGCTGGTTCAAATGGGGAGAACAGTACATTTTTCTTGAATAAAATAAAGGTTCCACAGAGGAATAAGATTCTTGATGGTTGTAAAATAATAAGGTACCTTCATAAAGGCCCAGCATACTTTGAAAGAGACATAGAGGTCAAGCTTTGAAGAACATTTGAAATAGCAGAAAGATGCACTTTAGTAGAAGAACAACTAAGACATACAATAAAACTAGAGATAAATAATCCAAAGTTGCTAGTCTAGGAGCCGTAAAAGGATCTGTTCTCTTAAAGCTGTCACTATGGAAAACAAAATACTTTTGTAAATTTGGCTAGTATTTGACCTTTCTGCAGAAGTAAAAATCTGGACTACCTTGGAGGGGTAGACAGGGTCTCCACTAGTGGAAATGAGTAGCCATGTGGTTAAATGTAGGCAGAGGAGAAGAAGATGGGGCTAGTTCAGGGATGGGGCAGAAGGGTCCTGAAGGGCTGAAGGCAAAGAGAGAGGATTTTTTGGGAGATGAGGCCTCAGCTAGGGGAGCAAGACATATTCAGATTAAAATGGAGCTTTGACAATGACTCTGGACTTTGTGATGCTGGCTTTCTGAATGCATATTACAATCAGAAGAAAAGGAAAGCACAGAGCAGTTCTGTAGTCATGTCTGAATGACAGCATTCACAGGGATGTTGCTGCTCCTGGCACTGGGTACTGATATAAAATGCCATAGTAAGGCATACCCCCTCCAGTGATGGAGCAGCGTGTGCACTACTGATGAAATGAGGAATCACTCTTTAGGCCATCAGAAGGCAATGACTGAGCAATACAGAAAGATACATGGCTTCACTAGGAAAGCGATTCACACTTAGAAAGTAGATGGTTGACACAGTACAGATCATTTGTCATAGTAAAGACCAGATGGTATAATAGTTAAGGTCTTTGCCTCCAATGCACAAGGTAAGTGGTTCGATCCTGATCTCCGGCCAATAGCTGTTTGGAGTTCGCATGTTCTCCCTGTGTTTCTGTGGGGTTCCTCCCACCTGTATAAAACATACTCAGTGTTTCCATCTCAAACTCACCAATGAATGGAGCTGCGGGCAGCAGCACAGACTCTACTTGGTGCCCAATGGGGGCAGCTTTGGGCACCTACTGTCATCCACAGTATCCTCATGATAGGACAACACAGACCACAGAATGTGCGTCATGGCACGGCTAGCCACTCGGCAGTGTAAAATATGATTCTAGGTGATTTGGTCATGTTGACTAATGTTGCCAGATGGGCATGGGTATTTTCCAGTAATAAGCTAGTCAAGGACCCAGCATACCCATCGGCTGTATAGAGGCTGCTGTGCCTACTAAAAGGAAGATAAAAACAAACTCTGAAAACAAACCACATTGATGAAATCCAAGCCATAACAGGATATATAACAAAAGGAAAAAAGTCATGGCTAAATAAGGAAGAGCAAGTTTCATAATAACAGGAACTCTTTACTTAAATTAAACAGGAAACTAAGAGGACTAATTAAGTCAACAAGGCCAATCCTGAGGTGAAGATTCCCTCACAGGCTAAAGACAACCACAAGGCCTTCTACAGCTATGTCCAAAACCTCAAAAGCAGCAGACATCAGTGTACCGAACTGGTGGTCAGTGGTGCCACCTTCACTGAGCAGAGTAACAAAGTGAATTTGCTGGCTGACGAATTCAGCTCAAACTTCACCATCTACTTCACCCCCCTCCCTCCATGAAATACCTAGTAACATAACCCCCCCACTACTAACATGCAGTAGATCTTGGCAGCATTCACTAAGGCCAAAAACACAGCCTCAGTGGGCCCGACAATATCTCAGGATGCCTACTTAATAGCAGGAAACATGACCCATCAGGACTACTTGCGTCACTTTTCAAAACAGGCTTTGTGCCATGAGAATGGAGGGCTGCAATGGTTATTTCTCTTCACAAGAGTGGACCATCAACTGACCTGGAAACTACAGACCTATTAGTGTGACTAGTCTAATATGCAAAGCCATGGAATAAATTATCATGGAAGTGATCAACAAATAGGCAACCTTCAGACACTGGACCCAACCCAGTTTGGCTTTGTCGAGGGAAAATCAGGCCTACCAGGCCAGGTGGGCTTCTTTGGGAAGGTCTCCAAGGCAATGGATGGGGGAATAATTGTGCATACCACCTACCTGGACCTGTAGAAAGCATTCAATATAGTACCCTACTCGGGTATAGTTGGCAAGCTCACTGAATTGGGCAGAAACCCCTACATATTTCAATGGATTGCCACATGGCTCACAGACAGGACCCAGGAAGTCAGGGTTGATAATGCCACCTCCACTAAGAGACAGTCACCAGCGGGGTACCTCAGAGCTCTGTGCCGGAACCCCTCCAGTTTTGCATCTATTTCTCAGAGGTTAAGTCTAATGTTAAGGTCCTTTGACTGACCAAGTTCATAGTTGGTTGCAAATTGGGAGCTATCATAGATTCTCTCCATGACACAACCATCTTACAACAGAGTCGAACACACACAAATGACTGGTGCCAAAGTCATTGACAAATCGAATGCCAAGAAATGCATTATAATGCCTTTGGGGAAAATTGTCACCCATGCTAACTGCTCTACTGATAAGAGCTGACCTGGAATTCAGGTATCCAGGAACATATGCAGACAGTAATCTGGCCTTTGACCATCATGGTTAATGTAGTAAGAAAATCATTCTAGGTCACCCAGCTTGTATGGCATCTATCTCTATATCTCCTACAATTTACTGAGAGGCAATCAATGCCTAGCCTGCAAGGCATCCTCAAATCCAGTTCTGATGGACCTGCTGCATGTCTGCAAAATGAAGAGCATCAAAACCACTTGAGTATTTACATTTTGCTCGCGGCATAAATAAGACATCCTGGTAAGACAGATATGGAATAGAGGTGATAGCAGATGCTGATCAAAGGATCCCCATACTCTGGAACAGGCATGTGAAGCAGAATCCATCCCTGACATATTTAAGCATAAATCTGACCAATGGAGGCAAACGGTAATGCCCAAATAACATAACCCCTCTAGAAACTTCCTAACCCCCCCCTCCTAATAAATACCCATGATACATTGGGACACAAACAGGATGGACTGAACAGCTAGGCAAATAAAGGCCCTTGTAGTCAGCCTAGCATATACCTATGAATTTACCTGTAGTTATAGTACAAATTAAGAGAAGGACAGGTAGGATACTGGCTCCCCTACAAAAAATAAAAGTAGGGAATTCAGTCAGCCACTGTAAAACAGCTATAAGCTGCTAGGTCAATCAGGCAACAGCTTAACTTTTGTTCTTAAAATTTATCAAGGTTTACAGTATCTCCCACTAAAAAGGGAAGGAATTTTGGACTGCAGGTCCAACTTTGAAAAAAAAAAATAGGCTTTTCACTGTTTTTTATACATTAAGTATTACAAGGGTAAACACGCTATCAGTCTGCGATCTTAGAGAGTAAGTTGTAAATTACAGATCACATACCAGATTGTGAAGGAAGGAAAAAAAGAAGTCATGTCTTACTATAATGCTCCATCTGTGTTGTCGATCTTCATCTATTCTAGACTCTTGGGTTATGGTTCCAATCCTTGGAACCGATCCGGCCGTTATATAGGTTGCCCCAGCCAAAAAACGCTCAAGCTAAGAGTCTACCCACAATGCCCCTTCTACATTACCTCCGATTGAGTTTGCAGACTTATAGAAAAATAGACAGAAACTAAACTAAATGAAGAAGCCATGTCCAGGTTGAGTTCTAACAAAAGACCCAGGACAAAGGTTCACTCCTCCAGGAATCCACAGGAGGGGGAAGGAGGATGGGATGCCAAAAACAGATGAAGATCGACAACACAGATGGAACATTATGGTAAGACATAACTTCTTTATCTGATGTTGTCAATCTTCATCTATTCTTGACTCTTGGGACAGAGTCCCCAACTACTTTAGAACCTGGGTGGCCCTATAGAAGGATATTCCTGAGAACCACAGAACCAAAGGAGGCTCTTCCCCTGAAGACCAAATCCAATCTGTAATGAGTAATAAAGGTATGCAGAGTAGCCCACATTCCTACTGCGTATATTTCACTCATGGAAGCCTTAGAACAGAAAACAGCTGAAGTAGCCATAGACCTGGTGCAATGTGCCTTCATCGGCACAGGTAACTCTAGATTTTTTTCTGTTATAAATGTAAGTAATGCAATCTCTTAACCATTCTGACAAGGTAACCTTACACTCAGATTTTCCTAAGGTTGCAACAGAACAGGAAACAAAAAACTGAATTGATTTCCTGAATTCTTTGGTTCTGCTGAGGTAGAAACATAATTGTCTATGAATATCTAACAAGAGTAAGCAATATTCCGTTTTGTTGGAAAAATTGGGAAAGAAGACAGGTAAGTCTATGGCTTGATTAATGTTGGAAACTGACACTATCTTCGGAAAAAATGATGGACTGGGTTTCTCTATCCTTATGGAAATTTAACTAAGGGGTTTTTGAACATAAAGCTTGCCATTCAGAAACTCATCTTGCAGAGGTTATAGCACAGGTTATAGCTATAAGGAGAAGCGTTTTCCAAGAAAGGAACTTTAAGTCACAAGTAGCCATTGGTTCAAAGAGGGTCAGTACCAGTGATTATAAAACAAGAGTCAGGGCCCATGGGGGGGAAGAGGGTCTTTAAATGGGGACTTTAATTGAATAGTTCCCTTGAGGAAGACCTTACATAGTCTATGTGAAATTAAGGGTAGGTCTCTGAAGCCATTATGAAAATTAGAGATGGCAGCTAGAATAGAAGCGGAAGCTCCTTTAGCAAAAAAGACGGCCAGAAATTCTAAAACTTTTTCCAGAGGAGCTGAAAAAGGGTCGAGGCCATTATCACAAGCCCAGATTGAGAATCTCTTCCACTTATTAAAGGTAGATATTCCTTGTGGATGGTTTATGTGATGCCAGCAACATTTTTTGTACCAGGGATGGCATAGCATTATACCTGGTGACTGATGAAATTGGAGGAACCAAGCAGTTAGCTTGAGACTTTGAAGATTGAGATGCACCAGTCCCTGAGGGCAAGACAGAAGGTCTGGAACTGGGTCTAGAATCCATGGCCTGTGAACTAGATGAGACCATAGGAAGGGAAAACAAATTTATCAAGGCCAGTAGGGTGCAATAAGGATTACTCTGCTTCTCAGTCTGGCTGCTTTCTTGAGAAAGAGAGGGATCAGAGGGAGGGTATAGAGGAGACCGGGGGGCAATTGGGGAGAAGAGGGGGGATTAGGGCAAAGTAGCTTCTGCACTGGTTGTTTTCGGGTGATGCAAAAAGGTCACAGCAAGGTTGGCCCCAATGACGAAAGATCTTTGCTATCTTGGGATTGAGGGACCACTCGTGAGACAGTAGAATGCATCTACTTGGTTTGTCCGCTATTACGTTTGAACTCCTGGGAATGTGCATTGCTGTCAGAAAGCAGTTGGAGGCAATGGCCCATTGCCACACTCAGAGGACTTCTTGACACAAGGGATAGGATTTGGTTCCCCCTTGCTTGTTGATGTGCCAGACTATGGACATGTTGTCTGATTGAATTGCAACTGTTTCTTGAGGGAGGGCAGACTGAAATGCTTGTAATGCTAGTAGCATCGCCCTCAACTCCAGGACGTTGATATGCAGATTGGCCTCTATCAGGGACCAAGTGCCTTGGACTGTCTTTCCCAGATAATGCTCCCCCCACCCCAACTGGGAGGAATCTGTAGTCACTATGGCTTTGGGTTGAGGAGGGACAAAGGGACGGCCCAAAAGAATTTCTTCGGATTCCATCCACCAGGATAGATTCTTTTTGCAGCGACTGGTAATAAAAATGGGGTAGTTCATTGGATGGGTTAGAATAGACCATTGATTTGCAATAAGCTATTGCAGTAACCTCATGTGAAATTTTGCTAGTGGGACCAGAGTGATAGCCACTGCCATGGATCCAAACACTTGAAGCATCAGTAAGGCTGGTACATTGTGCGTAGGAGGGAATGTAATTGAGATATTATTTTCTGTAATCTGTGAAGGGGAGGCAAGCTACGCATGACAGGGTGTTCAAACGAGTGCCGATGAATTCCATATCCTGAGAGGGAATCAACTGAGACTTTGTATGACTGACTGTGATGCCTAGACGCAGGAAAAATTGTAGGGTGAATTCTGTTGTCTGGAGCAGTAGATGTCTGGTGGAAGCAGTGATGAGCTAGTCGTCTAGATAAAGAAAAACCCGGAATCCATGCAGCCTCAAGTGAGCTGTTACTGCTGCCATACATTTAGTGAGCACCTTGGGGGCTGTGGTTAGACCAAAGGGCAGCACCCTGAACTGATGGTGACTGGCTCCTAGCTGAAAGTGGAGAAACCTTCTTGACTGTTTGTCCATTTTTATGTGGTAATACACATCGTGAAGGTCTACTGAGCACATCCAATCGTTTTCCTCTAGAAAGGGAAGTACTGACTGAACCGTGACTATCCAGAATTTGGACTGTTGAACAAATTTGTTTAGAATGCTGAAATACAGAAATGGTCTCCGGTCCCCTGTCTTTTTTGGCACTACAAAGAACCATAAGTAAAATCTGGATCCTATCTGGTCTGGTGGGACTTCTTGGATGACTTTTTTTTTCCTACTAGCTTTTGGATTTCTAAGGCTGCTTGGTCCCTCTGATTGGGTGGAACGGGAAGGCTTGTTTGAGTTCTTGAATAAAAAGTGAAGGGGATAAGGTAACCTCTGGAAATAATTCTCAGCACCCAGGCATCTGTGGTTACTTGTCACCAGGCTGTTGGGTGCCAAGAAAATCTCCCCCAGACTGCCTCCAGAGGCAAGCAATTGGGCCTCCTTTCAGGAGTGCTGATAGGGTTGGCCAGATAAGGAATCTCTGGAATCCTGGTTCTGCAGGCCACCTCTGCCTCTAGGGCAGCATCTTCCATTAGAGCTCCACCCTCTGCCCTGAGGGGATTCTGCACCATCTGTGTCTGGAAAGGCCTCTGGGACTTCTTGAACCACATCTTCACACTTCTCCAATTCCTGGAATAGGCTTGTTGGAGAGCAGAAAAATGTATGCCCACTGCAGACAGAGTCTTTCCATCTTTCTCACACTTGGATAGAGAGTTTCTTTAACTTTGGGGCCAAACAAAGGGGATCCGTCAAAAGGAGCACTGACAAAGGAAGACTTGAATGGCTCTGCAAACTGACACAGGCACATCCAAGCATGTTGTTGAATTGCAACACCTGAACCAGCTGACTTGGTCACCCCTTCGTTGCATGTGCAATGAGCCTCATGGACAAATTAGAGATAGACTCCAGTGTAGCTAACTGGGAGGCCACATTTTCTTGGACCCCCCCCTCAGCTACTGCTCCTGTTAAGGTATCAGACAGCTCCTTGATCAGATCCCTCTGGAGCCTAGTGAAGTATGCCATGAAGTTCAAGGATCTAATAGTAAAGGTCGATGATGCATAAACCTGCTTTCCAAATCTGTCCATTGCCTTTGGCTCCTGGTTAGGGGGATGAACAATGGAACTTTCCTAAGCTAGTTCCTTTTTAGTGGCAGCCGTCAGCACAACAGCATCTACTGCTAATCCTTTCACCAAGCACTGATGGTCCTAGTAGAATATTTTATCTGGTCTCCAGGGAATTGGTTCTATCGAATCAGGGGCCTTCCAGGTCCGTTGAACAATCAATTTAATGAGATCATCAGTGGGAGGAGTCACCGAGAAGTAGATGGGTGAAGCTCCAAAGGCTTGCAAGTACACAGACTCCTCAAAGGAAGGGTCTTTGGACTTCCAGTTACCTCTCTGTTTGAGGATCTCCAGAATGTCTCCAAAGGAGATGTCTTCTGGGCGTGACCGGGGGAACCCTCCCCCTCATTGCAATCTGTGTTCTCAGTGACGGACTCTTCAGGAGAGTCCAGGTGTTTCCACTTACACAGCTTCTTCCTAGGGGGCTCTTTATTGGGACTATTTGAAGAGGACTCGGAAGAGGGCTGATCCTCACTTGGTATCTTTTAAATCCTTGGAGCTCACTGTCCAGGTATGGAGGTTAGTGGAAGCTCCGGGTAAGCAGGGGTCAAGGGGTGAGACTCCTGTAACACAGGAGCCACCTGCACACTAGCAGTGGCCAAAGCCCTCTCTATAGCCTGAAAGGCAGGCCCCCTTCAGGAGGGATGGGAGACCGGAACTGAGCCAAACTTGGAACCGGGGTCACACCCCGTTTCGAGAGACCCACCTCCAAGGCTGGAGCCGAGGAAAGACCCCACCCCCCAGCTGCCATAGCCCGAAGTCATAAGGATGACTCTGAATAAAAAACAGGAGTCGGCTCAAACCCTCCATACCCAAAAGCGAAAGCCTGATCCCAGGGACCTATTGGTTCTGAAAGCACCGAGGGAGTCAGAGCCATGCTTGGAACCGAAGACAAGGATGATGTTGGTGCCGGGGCCATTGGAATCTGTGTGGTTGGAGTCAACAGCTCTAAAGCCTCCGAGGAGGTCACAAGAGGAATATGTCAGAGTGCTGGGGAAAACATCCCTGCTACAGGTGGGAGAGGAGGCTAAGAAGATGGGAAAGAACCCTAGCTGTCAGACGCTGATCAACCAACCTATGTCAACTTCAGAAAAACTCCAGGTGGAGTAAACAGACAAAGCAGAGGGAGATTCAATCCTCTCTATAAATGGGCTACGAAGTTGACCCAGAAAGGGGTCAATAGATGGTGACTATCTCATCCTGGGTCCACAGAACTTTCAGTCTTCTGTACTGAAGTAAATGGTAGAAGCTGCGGCGCCACAGGAGATTTCGGCACCAACATAGAAACTAAAGACATCGGTGCCAACACCAAAGTCATTATCAGTGCTGGTGCTGAGGCTGGTGTCGATGACTCAATCCATTCCGTGAGTTTAGGAACCTTTGATTTCAGTTCCAAAGAGGAACCAACAGATGGGTACTTATGTGTTTTAGATGCTGGTACCAATGGAGATGTTGGCACCAAATGGCTAGATTTTGAACCAGAGGCCTTTAGAGACTGGTCAGCCTTGGACAAAGCTTCCTGAAAGGGGGCTTTAAGAAGCTCTTTAAGTATAAGTTTATTTCTATGTTCTAACATGGCTCTAGTACTGGAGCCCTGGCAGATAGAGCACGCTAGGTCTAAATGAAGAGCACCCAAACAATACACGCATTTGTCATGCCTGTCAGAGTTTGGCATTTTTCCTGCAGCACTCTTGGCACTGCTTAAAAACAGTGATTGACTTTTCTGCCACAGCAGAAAAAAGGAAGGCAGAAACTCAGTCAAAGAATACAGTGCGGAGACAGACACACACACACACACACACACACACACACACACACACACACAAAAGGAAAGGGAAAACAATCCTACCAACGATGGTAGGAAAGATTACCATATGGTAGAAGAGAATAACAGAGAGGGGAGCCACCAACAATGGTAGGCAAGAAATACCAATAAGCATAAAGTTATCAGGGAATAAAAACACACACAGGAAAAGGTGGGTAAATAAAGACTAAGAAATAGTATGAGGATTTAAACTAAGACAGGAAGTTAAGAGAGGTACTGAATAATTTTAATATTATACTTGGAGCAGAGTCAGCTCTATAAGCGGCAAGCGAGATCAGAGGTAATGAGAGAGGGGCATTGGGGGTAGTCTGTTAGCTTGAGAGTTTTTTGGCTGGTGCAGGCCATATAATGGCCAGATTGGTTCAGAGGATTGGAACCATAAACCAAGAGTCAAGAATAGATGAAGACTAACAACATCACATCTAAAGATTCCAGGGCTCTCGGCTGCATCGGAAACCATGTCAACAGAGAAAGCAAAACACAGCTGTGTTTCCCATGGGTTGGACAGAAACAAAGCTACAGATTTCAATGCATAAAAAAACTAGATGCCTTTAATCGTGTTTATGTCTTTTACATAGAATATACCATTTAAAATGCATGCATCAGATTCAACTGTTTCACATCCAAAGTGCAGGTCTTCATATGCACATAAATATTAATCAGTCACACTTGTACTTAAGATATTCAATGCAGCATCTATTTTCACCCAGAAATTTGTACTGCAGGACTTATTGGCTATTTTTTTTTTCTCTCCCTGGTTCTTCTATATTTATCAGGACCTTGCATTTGCATTGTCTCTTGATGCTGTATATAATTCTACTGCACTAATGTTGCTGTTACTAGGTTTGTTTTTTTTTTTTTTGTATTTTTGTGGAGTTTTTTTTCCCCAGGTCTCTGCTGAAAACGGGCCTCTGGCCCAGTCAGACATATCTGGTCAACAAATGTAATAAATAAAATATATTATTAGCAGACAGTATCAGACTGCTGTGTTTATTTGTTTTACAACATTTCACAGTTTGTTTGTAACAGGGTGGTAAGCAGTGCAGCTGTTAGCATTCCGGTCTCAAAGCACCTGGATTCCCAGTTCAATTCATGGCTAAGATGCCTGCTGGGCAGATTTCGCATGTCCCCCCTATATGCTTGTGAATTTGCACCTAGTACTATACTTTCCTCCAACTTTCGTAAACCTGCCATAGGTTAACTGGAGTTTCACCAAACTGCAAGTAGGTATGTGTGCTGTGTGACAATGGATGCGTGTGTCTTCTACAATGGGCTGGTAAACTGTTCAGAATTAGTTCATCTGCTTGTGATCAGTGATTGAATGGATATGCTCCAGACTGACCTGAACTAAGTAGGTTAATGGAGAATATTTTGCCTCAGATATATTGTGCTAACTAAAACATAATGAAGACATCAGGGTGTGCAAAAAAAGTTCCAAAAGCATAAGCAAAAAGTGATTTAAAAAGAGAACTATGCAAAAGAGCTAAATGGGTCATTAAAAGGTATGTTTCTAAAACAGTTTGATAAGAATGAGACAAGCAATCTAGAAAATGGTTTAAAGTTCTCTCTTTCTCTCTCTGCATGTAAGTGGGAGAAAGGAGGATGTCGTTAACTATATGCATGTCAGCCTAAAATCTGTTAACAGGAAAATTCGTAGAGCAAGCACTCAAAAATAGAAAAGACTGATTTACCAAGAAACCAGGGAATATCAGAATGGAGACAATGTTTCATAATACAAAAATAAGCAGCACAGCAACTTCCTTAAGTTGAACCAATTTGGTTTGTAGTACAGATAAACTACCTCCAAAAACAGTACAGAAGAATTAAGTAACACTAGCAGGCTTATACATGAAGAAAGACTCATACATTACAAGCTGACATAAGACAATACATGTCCTAAAAGAATGGTACAGTTATGCATATGCAAAATCAGTGTGTGGACATTGCACAGTGAAAATATATCACACAGTAATAGAAAGATACTAAGTATGATAACATAATATGAAATCTCGTAAAGCAAGCCTGAGAATGAAGCTTATCACTGCATCTAGGCTATACAGCTTAAAGCGAAACAAAAAATGCATGCATCAATTAGTTATCCATTCTCTCTAAAATCCAAACATTTGTAAGATTCAGAAAGGTCTTCTGTCAGTTTAACTAAATATTTAGTCTAATCCAGCTCATTTTGACTTCTGGTAGTAGATGATACCAGTTAGATGGAACTATGTTTGAAAAGGCTTTTCCTCCTGTCCTTAGGTGACCCCTTAAACTCTACATTACCTAGTTCAGTAGATTACTTACCACTTGTCTAGCTGGGGGGCGGGGGTCTATCTGAGATGTAAAAGTTTAAAAGTGAACAATACAAGAAACGTAACTGTCCTTGCTGTAAATGCAACC
The DNA here is from genome assembly GCF_019279795.1 of Protopterus annectens. Classification (NCBI taxonomy): domain Eukaryota; kingdom Metazoa; phylum Chordata; order Ceratodontiformes; family Protopteridae; genus Protopterus; species Protopterus annectens. The sequence goes on from NC_056725.1 coordinate 1,357,230,361, forward strand.
AGTTGACTCTCTGTGATAGGAGCGGTGTTAGATGTGGGGTAAATAAATTTTAATATGAATAAGCTAGCTACAGTAATCTGCATGGCATGAAGTTTACAGAAATCACAGCTGAAATACAAACCTGTGTGTGGCCATGCCACATTTTCTGTGTCTCTACTATTTATTAGGCCACCAGACATAATACAGAATCAGGAGTGCAGAAATGTTTGTCACAATACTGAAATACTGCTGCAGATAAGACGATATAGATCTTTCAACAGATTTATAAATCGGAAGTGCAAAAATATAATTTGTAGTAAAAAAAAAAATGGCTCAACTGCAACCCCCCGGAATTCTCTTGCTGCAGGGAAATTTCATAGACATTTGGAAGCTCTCTGTTCAGAAATTCAATATGTTCTTCTATAGAAATGGATTAACTGAAAAGCCGAAAAAGAGACACTGTATCACATTTCTGCATATCAATGGGGAAGAAGCATTAAATATATTTAACTTTTTTCACTTTCTTTGAAGAGAAGAAATATAAAACAGCAGCATAAACATAGATGCTCTGGAATTATTGTGAGCTTAGAAAGAATCTGCCATTTACTAGACATCTAGACACTACAGAGACTTCAGATGTGTATGTAATTTAGGTGAAAAGCACAATACTGTCAATTCATTAATGACTCATTAATAAGACAGGAAATAAGGGGCAGGTTTAACAAAAATAGATCTGCCCTTATTAGGGTTACCACCTGTCCCACTTTGCGAGGGACAGTCCCTCTTTGGGCAGTTGTGTCCTGCAAAAAAACTGAACAAATGGCAAATGTCCTGATATCTTAGGACAAAAATATTTCCTATATTTTCTTTAATAGTTGCAGAAAACAGTTATTTTGTATCTGAAACACCAAAATATTATAATAAACAGAATAAGCAACTCAAATGCTACAAGAATAAGTTTGTATTCTGGCAAAAAGTGAATTTCTGTCCTTTGTACTGGCCGTGGGAATGTTTTGCCCTGCAAAATCTGACGTTCCTACCAAAAATGTCCCACTTTGGGCATTTGAAAAGGTGGCAACCCTAGCCCTTATCAAACGCTATGGTTTGTAAAGCAAGTGAAATTACTATTGCACTTCAAAGAAAATTAACTGACAAACAAGTTGTGTTGAAAGTAAAATGCAAAGTCATTAAGGCAACGATAAGAATGTCAGAATGTACTACAACAGAAATGGACATGAAGGAGACAGCTATGTGACAACCAAAACAGAAGCCAGGGAAAAGATTGCGCAATTTTAATTCATGCTTCATTAAGCAAGTATTGCTATAAGCATAGAAGGACATATGACCCTACTTTTAATCAGTTTTGCAGAGTCTGTGATAGTAAATGACACTTAGCTAAGATGTACAAACATAAAAGCAAGCCTGTTCAAATTAATTTGCATGTTAATGATTAGAAACATTATAATAAGCCATTTGCTGGTATTAGTGACATAAAAGAGTTGATAACAGTGAAGAAGGAACATATGTATAAGCCATGTTGTTGTTGTGTCTTTCGGCCTTTCCTGGTTAGGGGTCACCACAGCGGAACTCCGGTCTGCTAATGATTGGTAGTTGATTTTTATGTGCCGAGTTACCAGCCTTGACGCACATCCTTCAATGAAGGTACACCCATTCACGCATGTCTCCACGCAGAAGACACTCTAGCTGAGAATCGAACCGGACAGCGTCTTACTGTGAGGCGACAACGCTACCGCAGCACCACCACCGCAGGTAACATATGTATAAGCCATAAAAGCATAAATTTGTGTCAGATTGTTTGAAAAAAGGAAGAAGATTAGAGGACAGAATGATGCATTTTAAACCAAACACAGGGAAAGAGTACATTATTACATTTCGTGATATCTTTCAAGCACCACAGCTAAAAAATACTAATTAAAATTTTGTGGACATCATTAAACTATTATGGCCACCAGGAGGCACTACTAGGCCAGATATTGGTGGAAATGAATGTAAAAATATAATGCACAAAATTATTTTAGGAATAATAATTAAAAACTATCCACATATGTTGGGTGATTTGGCTTGTAATAAGCTACAGAAGGCAACATAAATTCACAGTATAAAATCAAAGACTACATGTGTATAGAAGGAGTCGCACAGTCTCAGAGGCATCTCAGATATTATGCAGAGCCACAGAAATGATATTCTGCAAGGCTATGTTCATTTACTTAGCCTTAGTAAGTTTGGACAACAGAATATTGCATACAAATCAAACTTAATAGATGGTCAGTATTACATTCTCCAAAGAAAACACCTGTGGCTCTGAGATTAAGAAATAAAGCAAATGGAAAGATAAGGTGTCATTAAAAAGAAAAAGTAAAAATGGGTGAAAAGTATGGTCACTTATGAAGAAGAACATCATTTACAAAGATATTAAACTACAACATCTGACTAGAGTGGTTATATCAACAAACTTAACCAAAGAACTGTAAAGAGTAGATATCTGAGAAAGTGGATTGATCCAAGTGAACCCATTTTAGCCACAGCAGGGAAACACTTTACATACCCATGATATAAACAAATACAATATACACAAAAATTAAATTAGACAAACAATACAATGTACAAGGTAAAAAAGACACACATAGACGTCTTGTACAGATAAAAATTACAACAGATTAGAAATACACAATAAAATGTACAAGGGAGCAAAAGTTCCAGGGAGCATATATAATATGCATCATGAAATAGGAAGTTGGTGTTCATGTTTCAAGCTGTGTATACTCAAAGTTCATTTGTAAAAGAGAAGGCAAGATGTAGAGTAGTATGCAATATGTCACTGCTTTGTTGTAAATTGTGTAGAAAAGGAAGGATGAGAGAGTAGAGAGCCAAATTTATGGTATTTTATGTTACTGCAGATTGCTTAAAATATGAGAATGAGTGCACCATTTGTAAGTATCTAGATAACTTTGACCTGAATTATTTATCATCTCAGAAGTCTGTGATGTCAAGGAAACTTTCGCAAAATGTAGTGCCTGAGAAGAAGATCTTGTGGTCCGAGGAAGTTAGTTGTAAATATATGTAGCAGTACTGTTCTGTTGTCTGAATAGAGAGCAGATAGTGCTGAATACTGTTTATTATCTGTCTCGATTTCACCAATGGTGAAATGCTATTACTGAGACTTTTGTGTAAAAGTGTCAATAGGAGAACATGTGTGTGCAGCTGCTGCGCTTATGTAAGGGTTACACAGTGATGCCCTCTCTTTGGGGATGTTGAATGAAACTGCAAACCTATGTAGGTAACATTTGTAAGTTTTGGGTTATTTTCCTTTACTTTAAGGAATAGGCAAGGAAAGGTAGACGCTATAAAAACTCTGGTTGTAAAATATTTTTACATACTTTACCTCTGCCTATAGCGATAAGTGACAGATTTTCAGACAGCCACATAGGGTTGAATTCATTTTGTCTAAGTTACTCGTGAAGAGTCATTTAAAATACGATAAAGAGTTCAGCCTCGAAAGAAGACACTTTATCACTGACTTGCTAGTTTTTTTTAAGTAATAGGAAGAGTAAAGATTGATGGTTTAAGTTTTGGTTGTGTCCCAAAACCATCCAATTTTATTTTCTTCGTAAGTTGCTAATTATGTTGCTATATGGAGAGTTTAACAAGAATTAACTGAAGATTGCTTAAAACTGCGTTGCGAGGAGGAGCAGATTCAAAGAACACCATGCTATGGGGAATGTAATTAATGATCAAACTAAAACGAATAAGGATTAAAAAGACACCTGCTAACATACTTTAATGAGATGATGGATGTTGTGACACAAGTCCTTTCAGAAAGACAAATTGAAAACCATTTTACTGTAGAGCAACTATAGTGGTCGACGGACAGGGAGCTTAGTTGGAGGCTGAAGTCAAAGAAGGGATTTCAAGAATGTCAGATGTTAAATTCATTTCAGTACTAGATACAACCCAATGTATCTGGCAAATAAGGCTAAATGACTCACGATCCATTTAATACTTCATTAAGAAGGCATAGAGTACTTTGAACGCTAGTATTTTATCAGCATCAGATATATTCAACAGAGGTATCCAACGGGTAATTAGAAGGTGGTGTAAACATTTTTGATGACGGACAATGTAAGATCAGACAGAAAAAGAGATGGTAAGATATCTGTTAAGCATTAAGGAAGCAGAATTTAAAATGAAATAGCATAATTAAAACAAAAAAAGAGCAACACAAATGAAAAACACAGGTCATTTTCTAATGTCAGAGGACTGAAACTTGATCCAGAAAAAAGCCAAAACAGCTGTGCAAAAGCTAAGGCCAGAAATCAATTCCTTACAGAGGTTTAAAGGAAGTATGCAGTATCTTCCAGAGTTTGTACTCACTATGCCTGAGATAAATGTGCCTCAAAGAGAGCTACCAGAGCACAATGAACCTTGGGGGTGACGCTGTGAGGGGGAAAACAGCTTTAGAATGGTCAAGAAACAAGTTACAGATGCTCTAATGTTAAAATATTATGAAGTGAACATGTACGTCCAGAACAAAGTATCTGAACAGCTATCACTAGACTGTGGAAAATGAATACTAAAATATTAATAAAAAATAAAACATGACCGATTCAGTGGACACCTTTCAAGATTATAGAATAAAGTTCCCCTTATAAAATTTCTTTTAAAATAATCTTTAAGTACAAGTTTGTTGTGCATCTAGAAGATAGAAAATATTAAAATGGGGTTATGACAATCAAGCTTCTTGAATTCCAATAAGTCAAAAAGCTTCACAACTATCTAATTGCAGGTTGGAATAATGTGTCAACACCAGCAAGCCATCTTGCTTACCAAGTCCAGCATCATTAGTTCACAGTGACTGGGGCCCAGTTTTGTACAAAGAGTGCCAGTCTTCCCCCCAAATGACTTGGGAGGATGAGAAAAATATACTGGAATGATTACAGGAGGAGTCAAAGGAAGAGGTTCTCCAGTTCGGTTCTCAGCTGGGATGCCTTCAGTACAGAGTCTGCATATCCTCCGTGTGTTCATGTGGCTTTTCTCATGGTGCTCTGGCTTCATTCAAATTTCCAAATACATGCCATAATGTGAACTGGGGACTCCAAATTGCCCGGAGTTGTGACTGCATGAATGTGTGATACAGAGGAAAGACCTGGCAACCTATTTCTACTCCACCTTTGTCTTATAAACTCTGTGGAAATAGTGGCTGTGTGTCACTCTAGAAACTAGACGGGACTCGTGTCACTCTAGAAATCAGATGAGACTCGTAAGAGAGTGAATGAGCAAAAGCACCTCTGTGAACATATTTAAAAAATCCCAGCATTAACTGCACTGTACCTATGATACTACTTCTAATCTGTCAACACTGCTAAAAAGGATTAAACTGGAAGAGATTTTTTTTTTCACACCTTGATTAAATTATCGTATGTTACACATGCAAACATACATTTATAAAAATAATAATCAAACCATATTAACAAATTCATATTTACAAATAATGTACAAATTGTTCCATACAATATAATCAATTTAATACTACAATTCCAGTCTTCTCTTCAACATCATTCCTTCTCCAAAATATTTTTCTGCATGTATTGTTCCCACAATTTCCATTTTTTCTGTGTAATTTACTTCTACCATGTTCTAAAGATCCCACTCCCTCTTCTTTTATCTCTGTTGCAATATTCACTACTTCAAATATGGTTGGTTTAGACTTTGATTTCCATTTTTCAATAAATGCTTTTCTTTGGCAGCCAAAAGAATTCAAGGCCTTACTACGTCCAGGCAATTCATCTCCTGTACATTTCCACAGCTACACTCATTTTCTCACAAAGTATTCCTGACCGAGTACACTGCAGTGAGTTTTTAGTCTGCCAACTCATTACACTTACAAATTATATGCTCCCAGTTACCTATTTCCTCCCCATTACACCTCCATCTTTTACCATCTACCCGATGAAAATTTATTTAGAGTTTGCTTGCAGTATAGAAATACCTATGCAAACACTTCCAGGCAAAAGTCCTAAATCTTCTAGACTTTGGTGCATATTTGGGACCCACACACATATATCCTCCCATTGTTTCTTTGTTTCTTTGTAAATTGTTTATCTAAGCTCTCTTCCAAGTCCTTTCTAACTCCTGAGTGATTCCTAAAGATATAGTGCAATATTTTATATGCCCTACTAATTATCCCCTTTTTAACTGCAACTTCTGTTCTACACTCAAACTAAAAACTCAACCAGTGCAGATATTTATTTCATTTAGGATTTTCTCATCTCTTTTTCTTTGCCTATACTCCGATATCAATCCCTGATAAGGAAACCAATCTCTAGCCTGCAGTCCAAGTGTCTTCTTGACCTCTTCCAATTCTAATACCGTTCCCTCTCTAATTATTTGTTTCCAATACCCTAGTTCCTTTTCCAGCTTCTTCAAGTAAATTCCAGTCCCCTCTTGCCTATTCTCTGTACCCCTAATTGCACTCATCCCTATTAACATAATCTCTTTTCTCCATTCCCTTGTTGGCTAAGATCATACTAAACTTCCTACTACTTTATGAATGTAATATTCTCCCTTTAATTTCTTATTTCTCCAAATCTTTTGGGTTTCTAACACCATGACGGGAATGCATCCCATTCCTAAATCAAACTGTAATTAAAGTTCATGAAACTAGTACTGTTTCAATCTTTGATGTCAGCCAGAAGTGTTCTTCACAGCACCCACAATGTGCCCAGCAATGACTCCTTCTGCAATTTGTAAGGAGTTAAATGTATTGGTAACACATCTAAATACGACTGTTGATTCTTTTTTTACAAGACCCGTTGCTCCTACTACTATTGGAACTGTCTGGGCATCTTTCTTCCACATTGCTCCCATTTCTGCCTGCAAATCCTGATATTTTATGATTTTGTGTTTCTCTGCATGCAAGACACTGTAGTCATTGGGTATAGAGATTTCAATGATCGATGCTACTTTTGTCTTCTTTTCATGGACCATTACATATGGCTTTCTCGCATCTATCTTTTGAACCATTGATAATGGTTGATCCCATGTGATATAAATATCATTTTTTATGATGTTTTGTGGCTCATACTTCATGTTTTTCAGCCACTTCATTATAATGATTGCACAATCCCCAGTACAACAGTCTTGCCACATTATTATGCCTTTCCATATACAGTCCTTCTGCCATTAGTATACTGCAACAAGGTGTGCAATTCTGTTTTACAAAACCTACATTTGTCTGTTTCTCCTACATGTTCAATGGACTTTGCAAACTAACGTGTACGAAGCCCACTATATCTTTGGCCGCCAATATTAACCTTTCATCATTTGGTTTGAATTTGTGCGTCTCCTTAACCATTCCTGCATTCAATCCTGATCCCAGTTCCTGATCCCAGTAGTTTTCTATACTTCCAACTGTATTTATGCATTTTCCACATTTCTTGCCTTCTCATCTGATCCTTCACCATATATTCTTCATTTTGTTTTTTGGCACATTCAGCTGCTGCCTAATTTTATCTACTTCTGGTTTGATTTCCATTCCCACTTAACGCTGGTATGCTTCTGCTAGACTAAGGGAAGTCATCTTAGATTTATCCTCATGTTTCAAAACGTTCACTATACTTGGGTCTTGGGAGGTTAGCAGATATGTATGCAGTCCCACAATTGCAGATCTATTTATGTAATCAATTTCAAGTAGGCCCATACCTCCTTCGGAAAAGGGAATATATAATCTTGGTATGCACTGATTTTTATAAATCATTTGGTGAGCATGAAGAATCCTTCTTTTCCTGTCTAATCTCTCCAACACCTTTTGGGGCCAGTCAGTCACTCCATAAGTTAGGACAGAGAGCGCATTTCTGGGTTATAGCTTGAATTTTGTTCATAGATGTCAATGCTGTTTTCAGAATTAATTTAAGTCTTCTAAAATATTCCATACTAGGTTTTATTCACATTTGTTCATGTTTTATTGTTGATCATTCATCAATTCCCAAATATTTATACACTCCCTCTTGCTCAAGTTCTTTTAGATCACATTCTTGTCCCAAACTGATGTTTTCTTGGTGCTGCAGGTGAATTTTGACTCATTGCAGTTGTGCTTTCAGTTCTGCATCTGATGAGCTATACAGTTTTAAATCATTGACAAAGAGAAGATGAGAAGTCTTTACATGTATTGCTTTCTGGGAGTCAAATAACAGCCATGACCTAATCTGTTAAGCAGACAGCTTAATGGATTAAGGACAATGCAAAAGAGCAATGGTAACAGAGAGTCACCCTGAAATATCCCCCTTTGGATTTTTATCCCTGGAATAATAGTTTGTCATTTATCATGGCTTAATTGCAAAGTGGTTTGCCACCGTTTCATGGTCGCTGTGATGTAGTTGTAGGGTGTATCTTATACATTTTTAAGCATTCTTTTATCCATGAATGTGGGATACTATCAAATGCTTTTTTGTACTCAGTCCATGCCATTATTACTGTTTTGTTCTATTGCCATGGTTGAATTTTTCTGCATCAATTCCGGTGTATAGTTTATACGCTGTTGGAAGGCAAGTTATTGGTCTGCAATCTTTAGGGTAGCTTGCAGATTCACTCAAGTAGGAGAATTGTTTTTCCGGTTGTTTAGCCAGGCTGGTATCTGTTCGGAGTGTGCATATAAATAGTTCTTACTCATGGCTAAATCTTTAGGGTACTACATCTGGGCCTGGGGTTTCCAATTGTAGGCTTTTCTTAACTTTACCTCAATCTCTCTGTCTGTTACTTCATCCCATTTCATATCCTGTACCTTTGAACGTCTTATTCTTTCTTTTACTTCTATTCATTTAGCATCTTTGTTATGTTCCACAGGATCTTCACAGATATTTCTCCAAAATGTATCCGTTTCTTTTTTTTTTTTTTTTGGTGGTCTTTCAATTCCTTTATAAATCAATTGTTGAGCATGAAACATCCTTCTTGTTTTCCGGTCCAATATATCCAGCACCTTTTGGTGCCAGTCAGTCCCTCCAAATTGTAAGTTAGGGCAGGAAAAACAAATTGCTTTATAGCTTGAATTTTGTTTCTAGATGTAAATGCTGTTTTCAAGATTAATTTAGGTCTTCTAAAGTATTCCTTACTAAGTTTTATTCATATTTGTTCATGTTTTATTGTTGATCCTTCATCAATTCCCAAATATTTATACACTCCCCCTTGCTCAAGTTCTTTTACATCATATTCTTGTCCCAAACTGATGTTTTCCTGGTGCTGCAGTTTTCCTGCTTTAAAGGTTGCTTTGGCACATTTATCATGAGCAAATGACATTCTCATATCATCTGGAAAAATTTGACTACTTGCAGTTGTGCTTTCAGTTCCTCATCTGATGCTCATCTGATGAGCTATACAGTTTTAATCACTGACAAAGAGAAGATGAGAAGTCTTTACAGTTTGTTGTTTTCTAGGAGCCAAATTACAGCCATGGCCTAAGCTGTTAAGTAGGGTTAAGGGCAAAACAGAATAGCAGCGGTGACAGAGAGTCACACTGGAATATTCCCCTTTGAATTTTTATCCCTGGGATAATAATTTTTTCTTTTATCATGGCTTAATTCCAAAGTGGTCCACCATTGTTTCATGGTAGCTGTGATGTAGTCAATCAGTGTAGGGTGTATCTTATACATTTTTAAGAACTCTTTCATCCATGAATGCAGGATACTATCAAATGCTTTTTTTGTAGTCGATCCATGCCATAGTAAGATTCTTCTCCTTTTTACAGTTCTCCATTATGACAACAAATTATCTTTTATTCCATATGACTTTCTATTATTGCCATTTTGTTCTATTGCCATAACTGAGTTTTCTTCTAAATGACTATAAACTCTATCGGCATCAAATCCAGTGTATAGTTTATACATCGTTGGAAGGCAAGTTGCCGATTTAAAATTTTTAGGGTAGCTTCCAGGTTCACTCTTAAGCAGGAGCATTGTTTTTCCTGTTGTTAGCCAGTTTGGTGTCTGTTTGGGTTCTTACTCATGGCTAAATCTTCATGCAAAGATGTTAATCCTTTTAACCAGAAGTTAGGTACTGCAGCAGGGCTTGGAGTTTTCCAATCAAAGGCTTTTCTTAACTTTATTTAAATCTCTCTGGCTGTTACTTCATCCCTTATCATATCCTGTACCTTTAAACTTCTTATTCTTTATTTGACTTCTTTTGTCCATTTAACATCTTTATGTTCCACAGGATCTTCACAAATACTTCTGCAAAATGTATCCATTTCTTTGTTTGGTGGTCTTTCAATTCCTTTTACCTCGTTTCCTAGTTCTCTATAAATCTTTTTTGGGTCATCAATAAATTGCTTATTTTGTACTTTTCCTTTATATTTACCTGTGTATCTTCTTAGTTTTTAGCTTGTGCTGAGATTTTTAGTTTAGTGCATGACAGATCCTGATCTGTTCTAATACTGTCCATTGTTTTATCACATCTATCTTTTTAAGTGTTTTCGTTGATTTGTTCCCTCTTCTATATTCTTCTAACAGGGACACTTCTTGTCTTAATTGCTTTGTAGTTTTCTCTATTCGATACTTCCATCATGGTATTCAATTTCTCCCCTTCCTTTCTCTCACTACACCGTGTTCATGTGGTAAAACTTTATCAGTTATTAATTTAGCCGCACAGTAATATATCCTGTTTACTTCTGTTATATCGCATAGATCTCTTTGACAGGCCAAATTACTGTGTTCATTGGTTTTATCAAACTTCTGACTTTTGGGGGGTTTTGTTGACCTTCTACAGTCTATTTCTTTTACTGTTCTTAACATGTCTCTCTATTAAATCAAGTAACTCTTCACTTAGCTCATTTTCTTCTAAACTGAGGGCAGATTTATTTTTGTTCTCCATTTCCTGTGGGCATTCTATACAATCTTCCTGTGGCACATTCTCTTCAATTTTATCCTGTGCCATCCATTGCTCTGTCATATGGGAAGTCACTGGCTTATCATTCCTCAGCATTGACTGCATCAGAGTTTCCACAGTTTCCTGTTCCTTCCCTTGCTGTCTAGCTTCAAGTGAACATTTATACTGGTTTTCTGTGGAAGGCTTCAAAATATCTTCATATGGCACCTGAACAACTGCTTCCCATTCCACTGGTTTTCCCTTAATTTGGATGTCCATTGCTCTATCCTGTTATGGCACTTTCTGAATTAGATTTTTCTACACCGAATCCTTCACTCTGCAGGTACACTATAACCTCAGTTTCTACTTCTTTAACTTCTCCATTACTAATCTCCTTTTCCTATTTGTCCTTTTTTTTTTGCATTGCAAAGTTTTCCATGTCTGGATTTCTTTGCCTGTATTCTTTTCAAATATCTTTGGTGCTGCTCCTTTTTTATCAATTAGTTTTGCTTTCTCCTTTGTATAGATATTACACCATATTAAATCTCTTTCTTTTCCATGTCCATACTTCTTCAGATGTCTCCTGATCTTCCTGTTTCTTTGGAGGACTTGTTCCATCATGCTGTGATATAACCTGTGTTAGATCTTCTACACCAAATCCTTCACTTTGCAGGCATTCCACAACCAACTTTTATTTTTTTAACTTCTACTTTACTAATCTTCTTTTCTACATTCCCTCTTTGTGATATTTTTTATTGTGAAATTTTCCGTATCTGGATGCGTTTGCCTGCCTTTCTCTTCAAATATTTTTGGGACTGCCTTCTTTTTATTGATTAATTTGGCTTTTGCCTTTGCATAAATATTACACCATATCAAATCTCTCTTTTTTTTCCCATGTCCATATTCCTTTTTTATACTTTTCAAAAATCTCTAGGTTTTGTTTATATTTTCCCACTTCCTAAGATGCTTCTTTTTCCAAACAGATCAAAGTTTCTTTTATATATACTATTTTTCACAAATTTATTGTATTAATGAACACAGATTTTTATTTGAGGCTTCAGACAGTTTCTCTTCTATTTTTCTTTCCTCTAATTTCTCTCAGTCTTTTTGAACATCTTGTGTCTGGAAATTCTGGGATTTTTGCATAATAGTAACAATGCATAATTTCTTTCTTATCCTCAATAGTCCACTCTATCAACTTTATGGCTTTTTGACGTATCAGTTTTTGTGATTTTTGTGGACTGCTACTTCCTTCTACAACAGGAGGGCACCCCATTCTACACTGTCATTTTTTCCAGTCCTGGCACCAGTGCACCTACCAAGATTGGGCAATTTTTTTTATCCTGGGTCTTGTGCACCCACCTATCCTTTTTAATTCTTGACCTACTTCTGTCCATGATGTATACTACATAAAAACAGTCTATATACAAGTGTCATCTTGGTGAGATTTTTTTGTGAAAAACAGGGTCCACCTTGTGAAGGTATTCACCAAGACTAGAGGATGAATTCGATTTCAGCAGTACTACTCTCCTTTGTTTGCTGACTTTTCTCTACATACCAACCCCTTCTCCTGTATAACTGTTGTGACTCTTCTAAAGGATCTGAATCCAAAATCCCAGTAATTACTTATTACTTGAATGTCCCTGCTGCTTCACCATCACCCCTTTCCACTTTGAATTGTAGCTTTCTGCTCGTGCTACATACAAGAGCCTTAACTGGCTATGTCAAAAAATATCCCTTCAAATCAGATACTAAACCTCCTTGTTCTATTAGAAGAATCAACTTATCTCATGTGACTCTCCTCTAGTTGATAAAAATATGCTCAACCTGTGTATAAATATTAAAGGGATTAAAATAAATTGTACTTCTTGTATCTTGCTATCCATATCCACAGGCAAGAGCTTCCAGTTTCTCAGTTTTTGTATTACCTTTTTTGTTTAGTCTTTTCCCACATTGTTGCCATAACAGAGTCCTTCTTTAACTCATACTCCTAAATATTTCATTTTATCATGTCCCCATAAACGAGAATTGCTGAAACAATTCATGAGTGGGTACTTACATTACAGCTATAGCCTTTTGTTTTATCTTCATTAATTTTACTTCCCAAAAAATGGAACTGCCTCCGAATGTTACACAACACTCAAATGTTCTTTTCTGGTTTTATCAGATACAAAACAATATTATCTATAAATAAAGCTAACTCTTCTTGAATGCCATACCAATTATATCCCTGAATTTCTGAGTCTTTTTTGCCAATGGTTCTAAATATAAAACAAATAAACAGGAAAGAGGGTACCCTGCGTGGATCCTCTGTTTAGCCGCAACAAATCAGACAGGAACCCTCCCACTCTGACTTTTGCCTCTGTTCCCTCCCTTATCCTCCTAATGAACCTTATTATTTTATAAGGAAAAACAAATGGTTCCAGTGCCCTCCCAGCTTACTCTGTCAAATGCATTTTCTGCATTCAGACCTAACAACAATACCAGTATTTTCTTGTATTCTCCTTTCCTCCAGATTATCACCGTTTTATTAATTTTGTCAAATGTTTGCTTCCCCTCCAAAAAACTCACTAACCCGTATCTATCAATTTTGGTAACATCCTTGCCAATATTTTAGCCACTGTAGACAAACACTTTATAATCATGGATTAAAATTGAAATGGGCCTATATGAAGCCACATCAGATGGGTCTTTACCATCTTTAGGTATTAAAGCCAAGACAGCTTTTTTCCAGGATGTTAGTCCCTTTAAAATGCTCTTAATCATAAACTTCTGGATCTTTATCACTTTCTAACCTACTAGCTTCCAAATGTCTACTAGAATGTCATCTATTTCTGTTGATTTTCCAGCAGACTGGTTATACATCATCATTTTTATCTCATCTCCTCCTATCTTAAATGTTAATTGTTGAGCCTCATCTACCTCTAACTTTGGAATATTTAAGTCTTCCATAAATATTTCCATTTGTGCTTTTTCTTGATTTCCCTACTCCTCTGCTTTATACAAATTTTCATATAGTTGCCAAAATATCTATAGTATCGCTACAGGATCTCGTTACTTTTCTTGTTATAAGCTCCCTAAGTCTGCCAACAACTCTTTCTAGTTTCTGTTGCTGAACTCATTCTGCCTAATGTTTTTCTGCTCTGTAGTTATCAAAAATGGTTACTTAATATTAATCTTCCTAAACTCATGCATATTGTGCAGGTATGTCCTTATGTTCTCATTAGCACTCAGCAATTGCACCTCTTCTTGTCTTGTGAGATTTCCTCTATTCTGTAATACTTTAACTTTTGTCTAAACATATTAGCTCATATATATATATATATATATATATATATATATATATATATATAAAATTATTATTATATATGTGTACTTTTCGCCCTATTCCCCATCTCAACAGCCCAGGATTGCAGCCTATTAACTTAAACATGCTTTTGTCTAGCCTCGTTTCTCTATTTGTGTTGCAATGCATTCATATCTTTTTTTAAGAAACACTTTCACTGAATTATCAAACTTACATTTACATACAAGTAAAAGAATGGAACTAGTTCACATTTATAAACATTATACATCACATATATTGTTCTATACAATATAATCAATCCAACATTACGTAAATTATCAATTTCTGCCTGGTCTTAAAACCTCATTCCTCCTCCAAAACATGTTTTTACTGTATTGGTCCCACAATTTCCATTTTTTCCTGAAAAAAAAAAACCTAGAACTGATTTAGAATGTTCAACAACAGTGAAATATCATTTTCTGGTTCTTTCAGGTACAAAATAATAGCATCTGCAAGTAATGCCAACTTTTCTTAAATAACATACCAATTATACTCATGAATTTCTGAGTTCCTTACTTTCTTTTCCAATGGTGCTAAATATAATGAAAATAGGAAAGGCAAAGGAGGACACCCCTTTCTGGTTCTCCTGTTCAGATACAATGCACCAGAGAGGAATTCTCCCACTTTGATTTTTGCTTCTGATCCCTCATATAGCCTCCTAAGTAACCTTATTATTGTATCAGGAAATGCAAATGCTTCCATTGTCCAACTCATAAAATCCCAGCTTACCCTGTCAAACTAATGCCTACACTTCTAACACTAAAAAAAGAAAGAAAAAAGACATCTGTTTACTTTAGTATCTTTATCACATGCAAGGACAACTAAAATGCTTTACTATAAAATGTGATTTATATCATAAAACGTTTCATAAAAATACTGTTAAGAACAAATATTGTCTTAGTTACCTTCTTCCTTCCTACTCCCCCCTTCAGTGTCCTTCCAAAAGTTAATGACGCAAGTCAAATGCCTTTCAGTTCACTACAATTTTAAAAAGTCAACAAAAAATCCATTCTTTCCACTTTTCTTATACCTCCTTATTTCACAAATGTGACTGGTGATTTGCAGTCACATTTACTCACTAATTTCCATGTTGCTGGTCTCCATGTTCATCTCCATCTCCCAACTCTAGACTCGGTTCAATTTGAAGGTACTCTCATTTCTTACAGTCAAACCCTGCTCTTTTCTCTCTCTCAAGCATTTTTCTTTGGAACAAAGGAAAATGTTGCACTGGCAAAGTCTCTCAGTGTGCTTTATTGTCAGAAGAATGAGAAACAGACCCCCCCCCCCCCTTCTGCTTTATGGTCACTTTTTGCTGGTCAGATTTTTAAGTTTCCACTTCCACCTTAGCCTGTTCTACATCAGAAAATTACTTTGATCCTCTAAGAAAAATGTTCTGAAGACAGCTGGATGCATCAGCTTGAATCTCACATCTGCCTGTCAACATTCCCTGATTGGTGGAATAAATGTGTTGCTCTTCTGCTTACTGTCCTTAAATAACATAGGCAGAAAATAATGCAAAAGTTTAATAATTTTAACACTAAGAATATTAAAGGTAGTGACAAAATATATTTCCTTTTTATCACTACCCAAGTTCTGAGTTATGAAACTGAAATTTCAAAAAAAAAAAAAGGAAATTTTCTGTATCCTTACTCAAATCCCTATTAAATCCTTTACCAACCACATCTATGCCACTGTAACATTTCTTAATAACAATGTTATTTAAAGACAGTAAGTTGGCTAAATATTACAGGGGAAAAAGGGGTGTAGTATAGCAGACATGGTGGTCCATAGTAGGTTTCAGATGCCAGATGCAAGGATTTGTACATAGATTTCCCCCAAAACTGGTACCTTTGCGTGTAAAAACTGCTCTATTTGTCCTTCTGTAATAAAAATATTTTTTTTCAAAATTAATGTTGTTAATTTTAGTCCTAATCAGAGTATTCATGTTGTACTGTTGGAATTGTTTATATTTTAAAGTGTCTGTGTGAGAAATTCTATGTGGGGGAAGCCAAAGAATGTTTAAAGTGAGAGATTCATGGGCACATTAGAGATATAAGAAATGGAAATTGTGATAACCCATTAGCAGTTCATTTTAGGAAATATCATTTTGGTAATTTTAAACTTCCTAAAGTATGTACTTTGGAGCAAGTTAATGTACATATGGGGGAACTGGTCTCTGAAAGAGAAATTATTGTATAAGGAAGCTCTTTTTATTTTAAAATTTTGACGCAGTGACCCCTAAGGGGTTAAAAAATGAATTTAATTGGACATATTTAATTAACTGATGTTTTGATGTGTTAATTGTTTTATTAGTCTGTATATTTATTGAGTGTTGCTTTGATGTTCAAGTTACTCCTTGAAGGCTTTTTGGCCAAAGCGCTTGAGTGAATAAACTATTTTTCTTCGGCAGCTGTTGTCTGCAATCCTCAACAAAGCTGGCATACCAACATGTCAGATAGAAGCCCTCCTCTAATGGCCAGTGGGCTGACTAAGGTTAAGTGGATTTCCAGAAGGTATATATTCCGAACATAGGACCTGGTGCACAGATTGCGATTGAAGACCATGGGGGAGGAGGCATAATGGATGTATTCAAGTGCGAGTTAGGTTTAGCAAACAAAGGAAAAAAAATACAGTAAGAGGTTCAAACAGTAGTATATTTATAAAGATAGGAAAAATGAGAAAGTAAATCAGAAAGAAAAAAAATGAGAAACAGCTGGCGAGGAGAAAAAAAAAAGAAAATTCACTTTTCTTCTTCTTGAGAGTTAATAATGAGTGGAGAAAATGAGGTGTGTAATAATAAAGCACAAGATTAACGATAAGAACAAATCAGCTTACAAACACACCCTGGAGTAGATTATACTAATGTCTGAGCTATATTATAAGTGACTGCATACACCATGTCCTAACTTGTGTTTACGAGCTGCCTCATCATTGACCGTACTGTTCAAGCCTCCTCATTTACACATGAACTCATTTACACATGTACTGTTAATGTATATAATACAAAAACAACATACAAAATGGACACACAAGCCTTGTTAAAGTATATAATGAGATATACAGTGGACGCTACATTAACTCATCTACCAATTAATTACCAACATGCCTATGTATGGATACAGCACCTCGATAATATTGTGTGAATTACTTCAATATATATCTGCACATATGTGAATCTATGATGGAAACTGCTGTGCATGTTTATTTAGTTGCCAGGATAGTCCACTGGGCCAAAGGACCCATTTCAGTGGAGGCCCAGGGACAAAAGCTCCACAGGTAACAAAAAAGACATACAGCAGATACATAACAAGCGCATAACATAGAGCAAATACATTTGGCATGACGGCATTACTGGATGCATGTATAACAAAAGTATGATGTGAATTGGAGTAAGTCTATTACAGGGCTATATACAGCCAAGTGAAGCATTTTAAATTGAGTTGATAACAAAATGACAAAATTCAGCACATTGCATAAAATTTCTAACAGGTGCATTCATGTTATAAAATGACAAATGATTCCACAATGCATAAAAAGAAATTTTAACAGTGGACAATAGTGAGGCTTACACCTGGCAATAGTATAGATAACTCAGACAGCATATACCTTGAATTAAGTACTTTACATGTCCAATATGAAAGTCTACATTAACTTGAGGCTAATTGCGATTTGAGGGTGGGGGACAAGGTGCAGGTACAGTTCCAGTTGGAAGTTAAAAAGCTTTTCAGGGAGGTTTTGAAAGTGTTAGGATTTTTTTGTAGTTCTAATAGTCAAGGGTATGACATTCCAGGCCTTTGCTATAGAGCAAGAGTACAGCTGTCCAGCAAACAGGATTGGTTTTTGAACCAGCAAAAGATGCTGATTCTCAGATCTGAGAGCCCTATTTTGTTGGTAGATACTGAAAACCTGGATAAGGGCAGGGCAGTCTGTAGGTTTAAAGATTATTTTGTGGGCTGTAGTCAGTTGTAGGTAGGACAGGTAGTGAGGCAGTTCAAGCCAGTTGAGGGAGTGAAGAGCAGTACAGTGGTGGATAGTATGTTTGGCATTAGAGGCAAATTTTGCAACATTGTTGTAACAAGTTTTGAGTTTAGTTTTTAGGGAGAAAGACAGGTTAGTAAGTAGGGGTCCACCGTAGAGTAGAGGTAGTAGGTAAGTGGTAGCAAGAACTTGTTTTGTGAAGAGGCTAAGGAAGTATTTGTGCCTGTACAGAATCCCAAGCTTTTGGTGGGTCCTGCTGATGCTAATTGTGTGCGTGTCAAATTTCAGGCGTTCGTCTATAAAACACACCTAGCAGTTTTGTCTGACTAACAAGCTCAATTACTGTGTTACTTTGTGAAAGCACAGGGAATTTGGCTTTGTTATGGTGATAAGACTTCTTGGGAGTGAAAAGCATGAGTTTGGTTTTGGCAGGGTTGAGGGAAAGGTGATTGTTACACATCCATGTCTCAGTAGTTGGGAATGTTGACGGAGTTAGCTGTAGTTCAGTTATGGAATTAGAGGCACATATAATTGTTTAGTCATCAACATATTGAATATGTGTGTCCTGACCTATGGAGAAGTGGAAACTATTAATAAAAATGTTGAATAACAGGGGTCCTAGTATAGAACATTGGGGAACTCCAGCAAGAGTATGGGGAGAAGGAATCCTGCCATCTGACAGCCTGTTTGTCAGTTAAATAGAGAACCAGTTAAGAGAGGAGAGAGAAAGGCCAGTTTTAGAGAGTTGGTATAGAAGTAAGGGGTGAGAGACAGTATCAAAAGCTTTTGAAAATCTAGGAATAGAGAGGAGATCATTTTTCCTGAGTCACTGGCTCTGCTGATTGTGTCCATGAATGATATGAGGGCAGTTGGGTCCTGTGGCCTGGTCTAAAGCCAGGCTGTGCAGGAGATGGAATTTTGTTGTGAAGAAGAATGTAAAAGAAATGAGTGCAAATGCATTTTTCTAAAATCTTAGAGATTGAAGACAGAATGGAAATAGGTCAAAAGTTTGAGATATCAGAATTATTACATCCCTTATGAAGAGGAAGAATACAAGCTTTTTTCCAGATTTTGGGGACATAACATTTTTGGACAGATCTGTTTAGAAGGATGGCTACAGGGTAGGCAATGGAATCAGCAGCTAACTTTAAGAATCATGTAGGCAGGTTGTCTGGCGCATTAGTGCATGGTTTAAGCTTAAGCAGAGTCTTTCTACTGTGTCGGTTAGGATAGGTTTAAAAGTGAATGTAGGTGTTGAGCTGGCCGAGTGGAAGTAGTGTGACTGGGTACTTTTAAAGGGAGTAGTAGGGTTATGAGATTAGGGAAAGGACACAGTGACATGTGCTATAGCATTAATAAAGTGAGAATTAAAGAGGGTGGCTATCTGTAGTGGAGTTTTGTCAGGATGAATACATGGGTTACTCCTTGTACCCCAATTTAGTAATGATGTTACAGAATTCCAGAATTTCTCTGGGTTTGGTTTATTTTCATTCGAAAATTTCAGATGGTGATTTTCTTATCTTTTTACATGTTTTTGGAGCTGTTTGAATTTTAGCAGGTCGGCAGGGTTTTTATTAGCTAACCATCGTTTCCAGCTCTGGACAGGATAGCAGCTGACTACAGGAACAATCAGTGAGCAGTAAGTAGTGGCCAAAAAAGCAGTCACAGGGCTATTTTAAATTAATGTGAAACAGAGCTTTGGAAAGGGATGCAAAAGAGGAAGGGGGATGTAGGTTTTGGGCTGGCAGCTGGGCAGGTATGGGAGAAAGCACAGGCACAAGGAAGCTCCTGAGGGTGTTCCAGGAAGAAATAAAGGTACAGAGTTTTAATGACATGTATGTTTTACAATAAAGTTATGGTAAAAATATGGAGAAAGCAAAGTATAACAGTATGAGAAGCTCAAAGTGGGATTCCAGAGGTTGAGACAGGTTAGTATAGCAGATGAGAAAGGAAGCAAAGAAGAGGAGGGGTAGTACAACTGTGCAGAGGCAAGAGTACACTGGAGAAGAGGGCAAGGTCTGGCTCAGTGATGTGCAGGAAGGGATTCTATTCAAATATCAGAAATATGAAAATTGAATGATATACATTAATAGAAATACAGTTTTTATTGTGTAAATGACTAACAGTTGTGTACGATTCTGTCACGCGTTCAGAGTAAAAGCTTTTTAAGGTGTTCACATCCTAGTAGAATTATACCTTCTTCTTTTCTTCCCTGGCCTTTTCTGAAATGGATTATGCCTGGTTGGGACTTCCTAATCCTCAAACACAAACAGGTGTGAAATGTCATCTTCATGAACAGAAAAAAAAAAGTTACTCACCGCTCTTGTTTCATACAGGACTAGTTTCTGTATGCAGCTGATTACGTGGGCTGTTGTAGGCATAATCAAGTTTCAGTACTTCACCATCTAAAGAAGAAATATTCTCAAGAATATCTAAAAAAAAATGGAAAGGCAAACTCTCTTTAGTAAAATAACACTCATCAGCAAGTTATCTATTCTTCCATGCACAACCAAAGCTACTTCTTAAGACAAGATTGACTGCAAAAACAATAACATAAGCTGCTTTAATATTATTTTACATTCAAATAACAGAATCTTACAAAAAATATCAACCCAAGTGCATTTAAATACAGTACTTCAACTAGGTAAATAACGTAAGTGTTTGAAAAAAAGAAAGAAAAAGTAGCAGGAGCTAATAAAACAGATCACTGTAAAGATATTACTCAATAACCTATATATATATATATATATATATATATATATATATATATATATATATATATATATATATATATATATATATACACATACACACATACATATACACATATATATATACTGGAATGGGCTGATTTATGCACCCCAGGACTGGTTCTCTGCCTTATGCTCACTTACTGCTGAAGCAGACTCCATCTTTCCACAACCCTGAATAACATAATGTAAATATCAAAAAATGAATGAATGTAGGCCAGCTCTACAGCATACATGGACAAAACCCTGACTACACCAGAGGTGACCTGAGTAAAATTAATGGGTCAAGTGCCTGTAGGAGCTGGTGAGTGGCCATTGGTAGCTCACCCTTAGAGGGAGCAGGTAGCTCTGACTTGCCACATGGATGACATCCAGCAGAAGCATTAGGTGTGTACCTTGTCAAGTGCCGAGGGGGCTAGGCCACTCTGCTATATTGCTTTTTCAGTGTAGCTATGGGAAAATTGGGATGTGGAGGCATGCTCCCTTCTATGGGGACAGTGACTCCAGACACAGAGGCACCACTAAGACAAGTGCTCCAAAAGGGAGAGGTCACGCCAAAATATAGGACAGCAAGCTGGCACACTCTTTACCAACTGACTCTCGCAAGTGAATGGAGAGCTGACTGGTTTTCCCAGGCAGGAACAAATATGACATGTAGTCAATGCATAGCCTGGGAATACATGACTCCCATTTCACTGCAATCTATATGGACCAGTTAGGTGACAAAGAAAAAAAGGTTGATAATTATTGTGTCTTGGTAACAACTTCTACCCAGATTCACCTCAAGAAAAAAGAAAGTAGGAAGGTATTCATGATGACTACAAACAAGTTTTAACCTCTTTCCTTTAGAGGAAAATTTAAAATGCAAGCAAACAAATTAACACAATAATGCAGATGAACTAACAACAATCATTTGAAAATCCTGAGGAACAAACAACTCTGGATCCAGTGAATGTATACTACACATCATTTTTTTATACAGTCACACATAATGAACAGCCATTAAACAGAAACAGATAGAGGGAATGATCTAGTACTGTCAAGTATTGTAATAAGGATGTGGATTAGTCATGTGATAGCCATATATTTGTTGCCAGGAAAGAACAGCTGCTTGTCTGTCAGAGAACTTTACAATCAGTCTACAAGTAGTAATTATAGCCAAGCTACATCCCAGAATGCCAGATATGATACATGAACCGCTCTTGGAGTTGGTGCAACTGACGTCCCTTGCCAAGGTTTTGTAAGTGGCTTGGCATCAGTGATTCACTACAGGTTGTCAGATGAGCTTCAGATCATGAATGAATTGCCCTGCACAATTTAAACTTCTGTATATCCATACACCTAATTCCTCTTTAAAGTGACAATATTATTGCTTCTTCTTAAATATAACTGCAGTTTATTCTACAAGTGAAACAGTCTTTGTAGGAGAAATTCTGATTTAACCCTAGACTTACTATTAAATACTTACATAAAATGACCAGTTTTCCTGGTACCAAGGCTTTCACGTGAAATGTTAACATCTTACAATGCCTGTAAGTCCTTGTTACAGAAAATGAGATACAGTGGATATAAAAAGTGTACACAACCCTGTTAAAATGCCAGGTTTTTTGGGAAAGAAAAAAATGAGACCACGATAAATCATTTCAAAACTTTTCCCACCTTTAATGTGACTTATAACCTGTACAATTCAAATGAAAAACAAACAAATTACGGGTAAATAAAAAAGTACAACATGCTGGTTGCATTCCAGAGCATTATTTTTAATAAGCAGAAGTTTTGTGAACAATAAAAGCCATTAAAACTGTACAAATTGCAATGCTATCAGTAAGAAGTGTTCCTTTCAGTGATAACAGTCTGTGCATTCATAGTCTTTTCATAAAAAACTAATATATTGTAATGCTTACACCTAAAATTTTATTTTTTGTTAACCATTTATAAATAATTTATCAAACTGTATAACTTAAAGACATATACTATTACAGCGTTTTCGTTAACCATAAGAAACCTTCCACATGACAGCAAGAAATTCCTCTTTGAATGCATGTTTATTGAGATATTTATAGAAATCTGAAAACATTTGCTTATTTGTATAATTAACAGAATAAAACAACAATGACCGTTTTCAAGATGTGCAACTTGCAGTGCAAATTTGAAAGACAGTTTTTTTGACAACATCTAAGGTTTCGCCTGATGTCATGCAACAATTTGTAAG
>NC_056725.1:1357258497-1357410997 GCF_019279795.1 Protopterus annectens
CTTTGTATGTTAGGCAGAGATCGCCTCTAAGTAGACGATATGCGACGGAGTAAAGCTGGAGTTTTTTGAGATGGTCTGCATATGGCATCTGTTTGAGGCTGATAATCCTCTTTGTGAGGTATTTCTGCGGCCTTTCCAGTTGTTGTAGATGTCTTGTGAGGTACATACCAAAAGGGGCATTGTAGTCTATAATGGGGCTAATGAGTGACGAGTAGAGGGGAACAATGACCTCTTTTTTCCTGGATGAGAAACCTTTTGTGAGGAGGTGTGCCACGTAGAAGGATTTCCCCGACTACTGTGGTGATATGACTATCAAAGGAGAGAGCCTACTGTCCACCTGTGTCCCAAGGTCTCTTATCACACTTTCGGTGTTTAGCAGACTACCACCTATGTGGTAGCTCATGGGAAAAGAGTTTTTACCAAAGGTGGGAGTTTCGATTATGGCTCCTAGTTTGCAGTCATCTGTGAACTTCGTTAGCTAAAGACCTTCTGTGTTAGCCTGTACTTCGGAAAAGTAGATACCAAACAGGAGAGGACCCAGGACTGAACCCTGTGGTACTCCACTTGTCACTGGTCTGAAGTCGGATTTGGAGTCTGCTACTTTCACAGTGTGGGTTCGGTCAGTGAGCCATTTGGCAAACCATCCTGTGACATAGGGATTTATACCTAGTTTAGCGAGTTTATCTATAATCCCAGAGAGGGGGAATGGTGTCAAAAGCCTTGGTGAGATCTAGATAGGGTGTGTGAACCACCTTACCCTCATCTATGGTTTTGGTGACTGCTTCAAAGAAGTCTATCAGGTTTAGGAGATGTGATCTGCCTTTTACAAACCTGAACTGGGTGGGGTCCAGAGTTTGGAGATTACCAATGTCTTTCTTTATAAAGTTCTATGATGATACATTCCACGGCCTTGCAGACCAGGCTCATTAGGCTAATGGGATGTTAGTTCCCAGGGTCCGTGGTGGCTCCCCCTTTGTGGAGTAGGATAACCGTCGCTGTGGGTCATTCAGTGGGCACAAAGTCTGAGGTGAGGCTATGACTGAACATGGTGCTTAGGTGGGGTGACAGTTTATTCTGCATTTTTTTGAAGAATTAACTTCAAAAGCATAAGATAATCAAATGTGAACAATAACAGCTATTAAAACTGTACAAGTGTTCTTTGCAGTGATAATAGTGTGTTCTGAAAATATTGTAACATATTATTAATTAAACACAAACATAGAATTACTTTTTTTCTAAACTCACAAATTTTCATATCTTGGAAAATCTCCAACATAGACATGTATTGTTAGAGCACTTTGTTTAACCAGATGTAAGCTTTCACATGGCAGCAAGAAATTCTTGTCCTAGTGTATGTTTATTTAGATATTTACAGAAATATGAAAACATATGCTTAATTTCATGATTAGCAATATAAATAACACAATATCTCCCAAAGTGAGCAAGTCAAATATCAAAGACAGTTTTCTTGAACATCTAAGGTTTCACCTGATGTCATGTAACAGTAAGTCACTTGTTTTTTAAGTACATGTGGAAATACTGATTATTTTCATAACTACTAACAAGAAATTAGCAGTATCTCAAATACAGCTGATGTCCGTCTCCACCATGGCATATTGCACCACATCCCTCAGCAGCATGTCGGTCCTCTCAGTTAATGCAAGATGTGTGTAGGCTGCTAGAGTGTGACACTTCACACCACTTAGGTGTTAATGAGTTAAAATGTAAGACCTAAGCACAATCTGAATGGTAACAAAGCGATAGACCATAAAAAAGTGTCAAGACTGACTGCAATATTACACTTACACAAGTAAAATAATAATAATATTAGATGCTCATAGCCGGCTAGCCCACAACAACAAAAACATTTAGCAGTAAATGTAAGAAAATGTATACAGCAGCTAAGAAAATGTTGAGAATATCAATAATTGCAAAACTACTAACACTGCAAGTTAAACTTCTAAAACTGAAAAAGCAGCCTAGGACATTGTGAAGTTAATGTTAGCACAAATGGGGTAACAAACAATGGGAAAGGAAGATTTATGCAATTCATCATGGGATGGGGAAAAGTACTCAGCCATGTCCCCAGGCCTTGCCTAGTGGCTCCTCTTCCTTTGTCACTCTGACCAGTTTATTCCTCTTGGGGGAAAAGGAAACAGGCAACATTCAGCCTGGGCAAGAATGCTAAGGCCCATTCGTTCCCTGGTTGGGGGGCTTCATCAATACATTCATTTGCTGGAAAGGTATGAGAGTCAGGCAGCAGGAAGATCAACTCCATACATTAACAATCACAACACTGGCAGAACCCACAGGGTCAGAGTTGCTGGCGCCATGTCAGACTCAAAGCCTGTCACAAGTGGTGTCCCACAGGGCTCAGTCCTGGGCCCACTCTTGTTTGGCATCTACTTTTCCGAAGTACAAGCAAACACAGGAGGGTTATGGCTGACAAAGTTTGCAGATGACTGCAAACTGGGCGCCATAGTAGAAAACACATCTGACACAGATATCCTTCAGAAGGGTCTCACAGAAACGGATAACTGGTGCCAGAGCCACGGCCTAAAGTTAAATGCCAAAAAATGCATAGTCATACCCTTCGGGAAAAACAAGGTTACCCCTAGCTACCAAATAGGTGGCAATCCACTGAGCACAGAAGAAGTTATCAGGGACCTGGGGACCCAGGTTGATAGTAGTCTGTCATTCGACACCCATGTAGCTAAAGTAGTTAGGAAGACCTTCTACATTGCCCACCTTATCATGAAGGGATTCTCATCTAGATCAAGGGAGGGCATAGGCTCCCTTTACTCATCACTCATCAGACCAATGATTGAGTACAATGCCCCATTCGGAATGTATCTGACCCGACACTTGCAGCAGCTGGAGAGGCCACAAAAGTTCCTCACCAAAAGGATAAAGGGTCTCAAAATCTGTCCTATGCTGCCCGACTGAAAGAACTCCAGCTCTATTCAGTCGCTTAGCTGCTCAGAGGTGACCTTTGCCTAACATACAAGGCCATGTCAAACCCAGATTTGATGAATATGCTTCACCTCAAAAATCTAGATCCATCAGAGCCACAAGGGCGGAGACTTAAACCTCGACACGGCTATTAATAGGACGTGCTGGAGGGATAGATTCATCACCCAAAGACTCCCTATGCTGTGGAACAAAATCCCGGTACATGTGAGGCAGAGCACCTCGCTGGCCTTGTTCAAGAGAAATCTTGACCAATGGATGGGAGATCGCAGATATACCCCAGGGATTACCTCAGTGTCACTGCTCGACAGAGGCACAGCAAAATAATGGGTATAGTTCCCCATACTAAAGGGGTGGCGTAAGCCACAAAACGATGGGCTAGGCTTGTAAATGCCCTCGGGCAGATAGCCTAGTATGAACCTATGAACCTATGAACCTAAAAATACCAGGGGATCAGGAACACCATGTTCTTACTTTAAACAGTAGAAGGTTTTTATACAGTAGACCGTACATGGTTTGTGGTAGTGAGTCTTTGTACAGGCTTACCTTATGTTATGTTATGTTTCACAAAGCATGTGCCCATAAACATGACTGGCTTTATGAGGAACACCATAAATGTAGGAAGAGCAAGGCTAAATCTGAGGGCCAAAATCAAAATGTTATGCCCAAGTCATAGCAGTTTAAAAGGTATGGACTCGGACTACCCTCACTCCAGGAGCTCATACAACCCCCACCACCACAACTGCATCCTTGAACTACAATTTGCTCCCCATCACAGAAAGTATATGTGCCTCCATATGACTTCCTTAGCTTAGTGCTCTATGCACAGCTGGCAGCGTGTGCTTAGCAGGCCCATTTTCCATGGGTGCAATACCCAGTACTCCATGAAGGTGTCAAGCACAATGATGAGTCACACACACCTCTCTTCCATGACTGTATGGGTGATCTAGCAAGGATTGCTCACTTTCTTCTTCCTGGTTTGGCCTCTCCAGCACCTGTGACTCTACACGTGTTGTCTGAGATGCATTTAGAAATTCATTCTTTGTGTCACGTGGGCATTCAACCTGGGAATTTTTTTTTTGCTAATCAGTCTTAAACTTTAAGGACTCAGTTCTACACATTACTGAGGATGGTCCTATTCTTAACAGATCATCCCTTACACAAAGAAACTTGGCACTCGTTTTACATTCCAAACGTGATTATGTAGGTTTTTAACAGTTTTATGATTAGCAAATAAATAAATAAGAAACTTGTTCAAAGTTAGCATTGCTATTTGTCAATTCATACTGGCATATCCTCTGGTTGATCAATAGAATGCCTTCAGATTCTGTTTAACGCTTTCACCCAAGGAACATTCATGTAAACTTGTCTACTTCCTTACCATCTTATGAAAAACCTTATTTGTTTTCTCATATCCTTCATTACTCATCTCATTTATACACTGCAGTTAGATTTTCCACATACAAATTTTAATTTGTAGCATAATTTTAAGAAGGACTTATTCAGCTAAACAGAATTTCCTCAATTTACTTGTAGCACTCGAAAGAAGAAGAATGACAACTCAGGAGAAATATTACATTGGATGGTGATGGCAGACGGCTCAAAATGCATCATCATCAGAACTCCTACCACCTTAGGGTCAGCCACCTGCACCTACTCCTTCCATGGGCTTAGTACTCCTAACTGCAGTAGATGTGAAGTCTAAGTGGCCTGAGGTCATATGAATAGAATCAGCAGCCTCTGAAGAGATATTGTATACATTGCACATAATACTGATAAAGTGCGTGCATGAATTCTATTAATTATAATGATCCACAGTTCGCATTAGAGAAATTTAAAACATTTCTGAACTAAAAGGGCATGGAACGTTTCATGTTTGCATGTCACTATCCACCCTTGAATGAGCTGGGTGAACAGTTTCTACTAATTTAAGACTATTAAAGCAACTGGCCCAGATGCTTAGTTCATCCAGCGCAAATGTAACCTTACCTTTTGCCTACTATAATGCTACTAATGTATTCTCTATATGCACCTATGTCATCCATAAAAGGAAAGCCACACTCTAGATTCTACTTCCTGTAGGCAGATGCAAGTAGATGTGTGCACAACACATAATTTCAGTGCAAGTATGACAGGTCACTGAAAAGGTTTACCACAGAACAAGTGACGGACAGAAACTACTACACTAAAAAAATGGTAACATGCCCAAACTGCTTCAAGACTGGGCCACTAAATTATACCACTAATGTGGGGATTGGATATGGAGAAAACCTGTACACCAGCCATGATGTGCTCAAAAACAGGATACTAAATGACAGAGTTTTGACTGGGATAAATGTTATTCATCTTACACAGAGGCCATATGTTAACTAAAATAAGTGTCTAGTCTCATTCTTTTTTTTAAACACCATTATTAGTTATCACTTAAGACATACACATATATTACAAGAAAAGAAAACTATATGTTTTTTTTACATAAATTATAAAACACGTTTTCTTTTTTTTGTAATTATCAGTCCAACATTACATAAATTGCTGAATTCCTGCCCTCCTTTAAACCTCACTGCTCCTCCTTCTCCTCCTGCTTATTCTGCATATATTGTTCCCACAATTTCCATTTACCTCTATGTAATTTGCTTCTTTCCTTTTCTAAACATCCTCTTCCAGTTCTTTTATCTCTTTTGTAATACTCAATATAATTCAAATATAGTTGGTTTAGACTTTGATTTCCATTTTCTAGTAACTGCTTTATTGGCAGGCAATGGCAGTTCATATCCTGTGCCCCACCTAAAAAAAAAAATCGTCATTAGTTACAGCCACTTGCTAACCCAAGGTTTTGGACCGATTGCTCTGTAGGGAAGTTTTAAAATTTGCCAACTCACTATACTTCCAAAACATGTTCCCAGTTATCTTTTTCCCCCATCATACCTTTAACATTTGATATCTACCTGAGGAAAAATTATCTGAGGTCTGCCGGGTATAAAAACACCTATGCAAACACTTCCAAGCAAAGATCCTAAACCTTCTGGGCTTTGCTGCACACTTGAGAGCCATATGGCTATCCATTGTTCTCTTGTAAATTTTCCAGTCTGTCTTCACAGTCTTTTGTAACCTCAACTGATTATTTTACAGTTGTAGTGCAATATTTCATATGCCTTACTAATTAACAGCAGCTTGTGCAGGTCTTTTACTTAAGATCCCCTACTCCTTTCTCTTTGCCTACACTTTGACATCAAATCCCTAGCAGGAGAAGGCAGTCTCTAGCCTGAAGTCCAAATGTCTTCTTGGCTTCATCCCACTCTATCACCTTTCCCTCTGTAGTTATTTGCTCCCAAATACATTGGTTCCTTCACAAGGTAGTCCAGCCACGTCCTGCCTATTTTCTATATCCCTACTTACAGTCATCCCTATTGGCAAAATCTCCTTTTGCTATTCTCATATTGGCTTACTTCTCAGAATACTTTCTGCCACTTTATGACTAGTATGTATAGCTGTTATTCTTCTTCTTAAAAGATCTGCATGTCCAAAATGCCACTCTCTAATTCTTGACCTGCTTCATCATCATCATCTCTTCCCATTTTGAATTATAACCTTCTGCTTGTGTTATACATATGATGCTTAACTATCTAGCTCTAAAATATCCCTTCCAATCAGGTAATCCTTAACTACTTTGTTCTATTGGAAAGATCAACTTATCCCACTTAACTCTTGCCTCTTCCCCTCCCAGTAAATTCCTTCCAACCCTTTATTAATTACTGTCCATGACTTCTCCACTAGTTGATAAAAAATGTATATATATATATGCCTGATCCATATATAAAATTGAATGTGTATTATATATATATATATATATATATATATATATATATATATATATATATATATATATATATATATATTTATATATATGCCTGATCCATATATAAAACTGAAGGGACTAAAGTCACTGCTTGTATTTTGCTATCTATATTCATAAACAGGAGCTACCAGTTTTTCTCAGTTTTGTATTATCTTTTGTTTACTCTCTTCCCACGTCATTAGCTGTGATAAGTCTTTTTAATCTATACTTTTAAATACTTCATCTTATCGTGTCTCATTAATATGGGTATTGTTGAACCAATTTGTGTATGGCTACAAAATTTACAGCTACAGCCTTTGTTTTATCTTTGTTAATTTCATAAGAAAAAAATAGATGAAACTCTTTCAAAATGTTCCACAACACTGGCAAGTCTTTTTCTGGATTTATCAGATACATAATATCATCTGCATATTACATTGATTACGATGCCAGGGTAATCTTATGGGCTAGGCTTGTAAAGGCTCTAGGGCCATTAGCCTAATACACACCTATGAACCTATACCAATTATATCTTTATATTTCCAAGTCCCTTACTTTCTTTACCAAATGGCTCTAAATATAAAGTAAATAAAAGGGGGAAAAAAAGAGGACATCCCTGTCTAGTTCCTCTGGTCAGAAACAACTTAGCAAAGAGGAATCTTCTGACTATTTCTTACCTCTGATCCTTCTTATATCCTCCTAATTAAATGTCATTATTGCATTAGGGAATGCAAAAGCTTCCATTGCCCTATTCATAAAAATCCCATCTTATTCTGTTAAATGCCTTCTCTGCATCAAGACCCACCAACAGCCGCAGTACATTCTTACATTCTGCTTCCCTCTGAATCATTGTTGTTCTATTAAAGCTATTGCTGTCAAATGTTTGCCTCTCATCCACAAAACCACACTGATCCATGTCTGTTGACTTTGGCAACACATTTACCATTCTTTTAGCTAGTATAGATAAACAGTTTCTAACCATAGTTAAAAACTGAAATGGACCTATATGAAGGGGAGTCTGATTGGTCTTTACCATCCTTGGTTAATACAGTCAACACAGCTTTTTCCCAATGTGTTGGTGCTTCCCCTCCTTTTAAAATACTGTTAAACAAAATCTTACACATCTTTATCACTTTCTTCCCTCCTAACGTCCAAATTTCCACAGGAATACCATCTGTTCCTGGAGACTTTCATGAAGACTGATTATATACAACCATTACATCTCATCCCCTTCTACCTTAATTGCCAGTTGTTGAGGCCCATCTACCTATAACCTTAACATACTTAAGTCTTCCATAAATATGCCCATTTGTGCTATTTCTCAACTTCCACACCTCTCTGCTTTATACAATTTTTCATAATATTATACTGAAATATCTCTAAAACTCTACAAGATCTCTGGTTATTTTTCTTGTTATACACTTCCTAAGTTTGGCCACAACCCTACCTACTTTCTGCTCCCTAAGTCACTGCGCTAAACATTTTTGTGCTCTGTAGTTATCAAAACTATTTGCTTAAGAACAATCTTTCTAAATTCATACATATTACTGAGACATCCTTATTTTTTCTTTAGCGCTCTGCATTTGTGCCCTCGAAGGGCCAGATGCTGGCGTCCTCTCCTGTCCAGTTGGTGAATCTGGGAATATTGAGGCAATGTTACAATTGCCTCATGTACACAGACAACCCTCTCCTCCTCCCACATAACACAAATACTTGCGAGAGATGCAGCTATTTAGCCAAACTGGAGGCTGAGCTCTCTCAACTCAGGACTGGCAAGACCAGACAGGAGGAGAAGGCAACTACACACACCACAAAACCAGTCTCACATAAAGCTATCACAACAATGAATCAAACACATAAACACACAAAGACATACTCGGAGGCTCTGAGCAAAAATTTACCTAAACAGCAGAGGCCTCCAAAGCAGACACCCAAGCAACCGCCACCTCATGACACACCACAGGCAACACATAAAACACAAAATCAGTGTGCAAAGCAGTCACAGCCCTTAAGGCCAAAAACAACACCAAACATACTTGTCATAGGTGACTCCATAGTCAGACACACTGACGTCCCACTCACTAGGCTGAACAAGGAGAGGGTCACAGTAAGCTGCCTATCGGGCGCTAGAATCCGCCACATAACACAAGCACTCGGGTCACTCCACAGCAAGTACAAATATGACACAGTCATTGTCCATGCTGGTGTGAACGACCTGAGACGTACCTCCCTGGACTACATGAAAAGAGACATAGAGGAACTCTCTGATTATGTAGCCCAGGCAGGTATGACCCTGACCCTGAGCAGCATCCTTCCTTTACCAAGAATGATGCCACAACATAGAGACAAGATGATCAGCTTTAACAATTGGCTTAATTTCTGGTGTCATTCAAAGGGGGTCCAGTGTCTGTCTGCCTGGGATGACATGCTTGACAAGCCACGCTGCTTCGCAAGGGACGGCTTGCACCTGTCACCCCTGGGATTCCGGATATTGGCTAAGGCTCTTGCCACCCCATAGTGCCTTTTTAGGCAAGGCTCAAATTCTAAACCTACCACCCTAGAAAACAAAATGGGAAGAAACTAAGGGTAATGCTGCTCAATGCCAGAAGTCTAAATCTCAAAATGCACGCACTCGAGGCCCTTCTCAGTATGGAGAACATCGATGTCTGTGCTGTGACTGAAACCTGGTTCAAGGCTCCTGAGAGCACCCCGGCACTATCATGTTTTACCTCATATCATGCGTTCTGGCCCCAAAACCCGGACCACACCACAAAAGGAGGGGGTGTATCCATATTCATCAAGGATACCCACACCTCCAGGTTGGTGGCAACGCCAGAAGCATCGGAAACCATCCAGGTGCAATTAACCATAGGCAAAACTGCTCTACAATTTGTAGCATGCTACAGGCCACCCTCTCAAACTCAGGAACCCAACACAGCCTTCCTGAAGACACTGGAGGGTATAAAAGTATCTCCAAACACCATTATATTGGGTGACTTCAACTACCCGAATATAGACTGGGAACATTACTCAAGCCCAAACTTTCTAGCCCAAAGGTTCCTGGAGTTCATAAATTCAAATGCCATGGAACACTAGTCACCGTTCCCACAAGAGGAGAAAATATACTAGATATCATCATCACAAACATGGGGACAAAATGCTCCACACCAGAAGTATATCCCTCATTGGTGAGATCAGATCATAAACTAATCTCACTGGATATCCACATCCCGCCCCCACCCCAAACAAAAAGGACCACAGTGAAAAACTTCTCTAAAGCAAACTTCACACTACTCAAGACTGGTGTTCACACTACTCAAGACTGGTGTGGTATCCTTCAAGGCCCCCGAGCCAGTGGAAACCACAACCCAAGCTGCGGAAGCCCTTACAAATGCCTTTTACGAACACCTCCAGGACTGCTTGGATCAGGCAATCCCTAATAAAACCAAGACTCTTTCCACCAAGGGCAAATGTCCAGTCTGGTGGACCCCAGCCATAAACAAACTTTACAATAAGAGGAGAAAGCTGTTACATGATAGAGCAAAATCCATAAAAGAGAAGACAACTTTGATCATTATTAGTAAAAAAATACGAGCACTCATAAAATCATCCAAGGCCAACTTTAAGAGAAAAAGTGCCATAGATTCAAAAGACAATCATAAGGCCTTCTTCAGCTATGTTAGAAACCTGGGTGGAAACTCCCAGATATGCTCAGAATTTGTCCAAAATGATACAAAAATCACTGAACCCACAGACATTGCCAACATACTGGCAGACAGGTTCAGTGCAAACTTCACCCCCCTCTCCCCCCCAAAAGGAGAGATAACTATCCCAGCAGAGTGCAGCCTCCCAGACATCTCCAATGCGCAGGTGAAAGCTGCTCTCTCTAAAGCTAAAAAACACAGCATCAATGGGACCGGATGGTGTCCCCAGCTGTGTGCTACACGAACTCAATGAGGAACTAAACCCGCACATAAGGCAGCTGTTTAATCTTAGCCTTACCACAGGATACGTGCCCAAGGAGTGGCGTACGGCAACTGTGGTCCCACTCCACAAAGGCGGTGCCTCTACGGACCCTGGTAATTACCGCCCCATAAGCTTAACAAGCCTGGTCTGCAAAGCTATGGAGAGGATCATAATGGAACTCATAAACAAAGACATAGGGGACTTGCAGACATTGGACCCGACCCAGTTTGGCTTTGTCAAGGGCAGATCATGCCTTTTGAACTTGGTCGACTTCTTCGAAACAGTCACCAAGGCCATTGATGAGGGAAAGGCAGTCCATACAGCCTACCTTTACCTTGCAAAAGCTTTCGACACAATACCCCACTCGGGTATTATAGAGAAACTTACCAGCTTAAATGTAAACCCATATGTCACAAGATGGGTTGCAAACATGGCGCCATGTCAGACTCCAAGCCGGTCACAAGTGGTGTCCCACAGGGCTCAGTCCTTGGCCCCCTGTTATTCGGCATCTATTTCTCAGAAGTACAGGCTAACATAGGAGGACTATGGATCACAAAGTTTGCAGATGACTGCAAACTGGGAGCCATAGTGGAAAGTACATCGGACACAGATATCCTTCAGAGAGGTCTCACGGAAACTGATAGCTGGTGCCAGAGCCATGGCCTGAAGTTAAATGCCAAAAAATGTATAGTCATACCCTTCGGGAAAAACAAGGTAACCCCAAGCTACCATATAGGTGGCAATCCACTAAGCACAGAAGAGGTTATCAGGGACCTGGGGACCCAGGTTGACAGTGGCCTTTCTTTTGACACTCACATTGCTAAAGTGGTTAGAAAAACCTTCTACATTGCCCACCTGATCATGAAGGGATTCACATCCAGATCAAGTGAGGTCATTGTTCCCCTGTACTCTTCACTTATCAGACCAATGATCGAGTACAATGCCCCATTCAGGATGTATCTCACCTGACACCTGCAGCAATTGGAGAGACCCCAAAGTTCCTCACCAAAAGGATAAAGGGACTCCAAAATCTGTCATATGCTGCCAGACTGAAGAAACTCCAGCTCTATTCAGTCGCATACCGTCTGCTCAGAGGTGACCTGTGCCTGACATACAAGGCCATGTCCAACCCGGAATTAATGGACATGCTCCACCTCAAAAAATCCAAATCTACCAGATCCACTAGAGCAAGCGACTTAAACCTTAGCACGGATATAAATAGGACATGCTGGAGGGATAGATTTGTCACCCAGAGACTCCCTATGTTGTGGAATAAAATCCCGGTCCATGTGAGGCAGAGCACCTCGCTGGCTCAGTTCAAGAGAAATCTTGACCGGTGGATGGGAGATTGTAGGTTTACCCCGGGAATCATCTCTGTGTCACTGCTGGACAGAGGCACAACAAACTAATGGGCACAGTATTTTTTAACATAAGGGGTGGCGTAAACCACAAAAACTCTGGGCTAGGCTTATAAATGCCTTAGGGCAGATAGCCTAGTATAAACCTATGAACCTTTTGTTCTTTAAGATTCCCCTTATTCTTCAATACTTAGTTCCTCCAAGAAATTCTTACTATATTTCTTAACCATATCTCTTTCTTGTTTCTTTCTAATCTGTTTTTAAACTTTTTGTTTTACCTCACTATCTAAAACTTCTGAAGATATTCTATTTTCCCCAATGTCTCTTGAATAATTTTCACTACTCATTTCTTAAAATTCCTTTGTTTTTAATGGGTATGTGGGCCAGGGTCTCATTTTTACTATATTACCCTGGAGTTTTGTCTTAGTTTTTACTGGTGCATGATCTGACAGTTATTAGATGTGCTGAAGCTTTCAATTAAATGCAAATGTTCCTGTGAAATACAATTTTTGCATAGTCTAGCCCAGTTAATGTATCTTGGGGAATAATATGTAAATTCTACCAGAGTTAATACTAGTGAATTCACATCTTCCATACCAAATATTTTCAGAAATTTCTTCAGAAATATATCTGATTTTGTTACATTTCCCCTCTAGGTACCCCAGTATATCCTCACTATTGCAAATCAAGTTCCAGTCTCCACGTTAATTTTCCCTGATGAAAGCTGATTATTTCTCCCAAAAAATTTCTTAAGCTCCATAATAGCAGAAATACATGCCAGTATAATCCTCCTCCCTTGCCAATAGCCCCTTACTACCACAAAACTCTTTCTCCCAGAATTTTCTTAAGCTACATAATAGCAGTTTTTGATGGAATATAAAATACATGTTAGTGTAATCCTCCTCCCTTGCCAACAACCCCTTACTACCACAAATCTGCCATTATTGCCTTTTTTCTCCTATCTCAAAAACAAAGGCCAGCAGACAGTGACATACCACTTGCTTTATTTAAAGCATGTATAAATGAAACTCCAGACCAATTTCAGCTGAAAAAACACTTAGATAGCCTTCATCAGTGTAACATGTAAATCCATTTCACATGTTACACTGATGAAGGCTAAGTGTTTTTTTCAGCCGAAACCGGTCTGATGGAGTTTAATTTATACATGCTTTAAATAAAGAAATTGGCATATCACGGTCTGCTGGCCTTTGTTTTTGAGTTTGGATTCTCCTTTTTGGGGCTGTGCAGTTGCCGCACTTACAAGGGCTTTATGTGGTTCTTTTTTCTCCTATACCACTATTGGAACCACTCTAGCAATTAGTATAATTACTCCTTTGCCCCTGATATTCTGAATATCCATCCTGAAATCCATTCCTTTTCAAATTCCCATGTTTATTTCTTTCCAAATGTGTCTCCTGCAACATTGCTATTTGCACTCCCTGCAAGGCCATTCAAATTCTCAAATATTATGGCTAGTGTAGCCATCATGATAAAAAGATAGCATTGCCACCTATTACACATGAACATTTTTGAATGCGTTAGTTCCAGCTTTTTGTTACATGCACACACTAATGTTTGGGAGCCTCCGTTTTTAGCCTACGCTACATTTTAAGACTTTTTGTTTTAAGGAAAATACTCAAACAAAAAAAATAAATAAATACATTTTCAAAACAACCCATCCCTTATTAAACATAAAACAAAACACACAAAACTAAATTCATCTTCAAAAAACAAAATGTAACCCTCCAAACAGGAACAGATAGGAACAACTGCCCCAAATTGTCAGTTGCAACCACAGGCATTACCCAATCTAAAATTAAAGGTTACCCATGCTAAAATGCATGCTACAGCCTGTGCTCCTACTTGCACAGTTTGCTGTTGGATCTTTTCTTATTTATATTCCCCTCACAGAGGTGAAAAATAGTTTGTATGGTTTCAGAAAAAAGGGCACCAGCTATCTTTGAATAAAACTAAACTGCACTATAGTTTATTAAATGCATTAAAGTATTAAGGCTGCCAATGGGGCTACTATCTCTTAGTCAATTTCCATTATTTCAAACTTTATTTTTCACTGAACTTCGTGGCATTCTTCTTCTTCTTCTTCTTTCGGCTTTTCCCGGTTAGGGGTCGCCACAGCGGATCTCCTTGTCCGCTTATGATGGGCAGTGGAGTTTTACGGTGTCGAGTTGCCAGCCCGGTGCCCAACCTTCCACAGAAGGCACACACACATGCCCACACTCACACCTAGGGCCAATTTAGAGTGCCCAGTCCACCTGCAGCAGGTCTTTGGGATGTGGGAGGAAACTGGAGGAAACCCACGTGACCACAGGGAGGACATGCAGACTCCGCACAGAAGGCACCCCAGCAGAGGATCGAACAGGAGAACCTCTTGCTGTGAGGGAGCAATGCTAACCACTGCACCACTGTGGCCGCCCCACTGAACTTCGTGGCATTGTACCTTTGAATTTTATATTTCCATCAGAAAAGAATGCTCAGAACTCTCAATATTAATTGCTCACACCTACAGACAGCTCATCTCCAAAGAAAGTACTCAGCAATGATTCTTTGTCAATTTTACTCAGAACAAAATTGCAGACTTCTTGAATCTCACTGAACATTTTCTAATGATATTAAAAAAAAGCTAACATCTTTCACGATGTATGACACTTGGCATTTTTCATGGCCTTCATGATTTTGCCTTATGTTTAAAGACTACTTGTTTACAAACTACAGTTGTTTATAGTTTAAGCCAATGGCATAATCCAGACATTCACCCATACAAAAATGAGAGAAAATATCTTAATTCTATGTAGAATATAATATAATCAATGCACTTACACCCCACCCCAACAGCCCAAGATCATAATATATTAACAATAAACATTTGTCCAACCCCTCTTCTCCTGTTATACTGAAAAGCGTACAGGTCTTAGAACTAAAAAAGTACTTGAAGTACTTGTTACTTACAGTTACTGTTTTCCTTTTTTAGTGTCCTTCTAAGCATTAATGACGTAAGTGGGACTTATGCTTTACAGTCCACCCACAAGTAAAACACACTCGACAAAAGTCCAGTCTTTTCAGCCATTTTTTGCAAAGCCATGCTTCACAAATATGACTGATGCTTTATAGTCTTCTGTTTATTCACTAATTTCAGTGTTGCTGGTCTTCTTCTGTTCATCTTTAACTTCCAGTTCCAGACTCTGGTTCAAGGCCAATGTACTTCTGATTCTTCTAGTTAACTCTTAAGCTTATATTTTTCTCTCACAAGAATTTTACTTTGGAGCACTGGAAAAGGTTTCATTGGCATAATCCCTTTATGAACCTTACTGTCAGAAGAGTCCCTTTTCTGCTTGCTGGTTCACTTTTTGTTGGATAAACTTTTTTTCTTCCTCTTAGCTGGTTCTGCATCAAAAAATGTCTTTGATCCTCCAAAAAAGAATACTCTGAAGATAACTGGCTACAGCAGGTTGAGTTTCACACTTGTCTCTCAACATTCCCTGACTGCTGGGATAAATGTGCTTCTCTTCTGCCTGGTATACAGTGAATAATCATTTACCACAAACACCCTGCTGTAAACAGTTTTAATACTTTTCCCTTCTTTCACAAATTTGTCATGATCAACGTGTTCTGCTGGTATGACTGCATATTTATTGACATAGGTTTTGGCTGCTTTCTCATGGTCAGGTTTGAAGTATACATTTGATGTGCCCTTTCAATTAAATCATGTTGTAGGGTGCTAGCCCAGTTGTTTATTTTAGCATTCATAAAATTAATATGACCTGTTCCATCTAGTTTCTCTGATACAGCACAACCTCTGAGGTTTTCTATGCATGCTATGCCTTTTTAACTGTACCATTTTTTGAAACAGCTCCTCTTGAGAAGCCTCATACTCAGCCATCTTTGTCTTCATTCCATCCTTGATTTGCAGTTTTATCAGTTTATCCAAACAGCTAAATAGTCTTTTTTTATTTTTTTCTATCCTTTTGTTATTTGAGTTGACATATTCCTTTGATATACTTCATTTATTTCAATCACCCCTGAATACATTTGATCTTGAACCAGAGCTCAAGTTTGAACTGCTTTTTGTTGAACAGTTGCGGAATCCTTCCCAGACAGTGTTTTCTCTCCTACTTTCCTGGCGGATTTATTTATTTTACATTTGTTAACCGGGAAAGTCCGACTTGGAACGAGCCAATTTTCAGTGGAGGTCCAGGGAGAAACACTCCAGATGCATGTTTTTGTAACGTGGGAGGAAACCCACGCAAACGCAGGGAGGACATGCAGACTCCACACAGAAGGCACCCCAGAAGAGAATCGAACTGGAGAACCTCTTGCTGTGAGGCAACAACACTACCGCTGCACCACTGTGCCGTGATGTTCTTGCAGGTTCTCTAACTTTCTTATTTGCCGGTATCCAGAAGTGTACTTACTAGCCAGTAAATTAATTTTACCCCCCAAAAAACTGTTTCAGTCACTCTCCTTTTTCACAAAGACTTTTTCACACTGAGAGAGCTGAAGTTGAAGGAAAACTCAACCCTCTCCTACAGGTTTAACACAACTTTTAGGTTGTTTTTTTTTTCTCTCTACAATGATTCCAGTACTGTGTAGGTACCTGCCTGTACTTTATAAAACTTTCAGTTTCTCACTTTGGTATTAAAGGAGGAGAAAGACCACCCACTTTTTTAGCTTAACTTCTCACATAAGTTGCAGAGGGATTTGTCGGCACCTGCATTACATACCACAGACACAGAGCTCAGGCTGCTGTAAACAAGACAGTGAGGTGTGAAACTCTTTTCCATTGTCTTTATTGCAGAGAGGAAGAGAACTTACACTGACTCACAGCTCCTTCCAATGCACCCATGCCTTTCATAACAAAACAGAGCAATTAGAACAGTCAATGTTGAAAGTTCAAAGGCAGCCATCACCTCTTTTGACAAATTTACATAAACAGCATCACAGTATTGAAATGCTAATCTTTAAACTTTAAATATTTGCTGTTTATACTACTTTACATTTTAAGATTACCCAAATGTAATATCAAAAAATGTCTGACATTTAGAGAAAAGTCAGAATTTTTTTTCTTGTAAAGTATTAGCACATTTACCAAAATGTAGGGGGAGGAACCTGTCAGTTAATCCTGGACTACAAAAAGATACTTGGAACAAAGGCCTGCAAATTACTGTTTTGGTTGCAGCTGTATTACTGTTTTGGTTGCAGCTGTATGATTCATTAGTATACTAAAAAACAAGCCCTCAGATGCACACAAATGAGGGCCATTCATGAAATAAAAGAAGCAGTCATGTTATAAACAGTATACAAGATGACAGTGACCGACACTAATCCCATTATATGTCAGTGGAATGGGAATACACCATTGCTTCCTTAGGTTTAGCACGACTCATATAAAGCAGACTTGAAATGATTATGGAAAACAGAAAGGCTTGAAGAAAAATAAAATCACATTGATATGTCAAGCCCCACTGACAGTCATTTTGCAGAAACATATTAAAATTCTGTAAGAAGCACAGTGATTTTTAGATGTTAAAATAACTCAGAAAACAAGAGACATAGTGAAAAAAATAGATTTGTTTTAGTTCTAAGGCGGAGCTTTCCTTTAAGGTGATGTGTAGCCAATTGGAATTCCTGTCGAACCACATTCTTAACCAAAGAACTGATGACCAACAGCATTTTCAAATGATCAATTTTATACCTTAAAAAAGATGACAGGCCACACCTTTCAAACAAAGAAGGGTTACTAACCACTGAATGACCATGGTGATGGAAGAGACCTCCTCTAAAGGATCTACCAACCTGTTCAATATTTCATTTCTTTGGCTGCACTGGATTTGAGCACCCAAGGAGAACCCTCAGACATTAATTGTATAAGGGAGGGGTTAGATGCAGAAGTTCCTGAGCCAAGCATCAGAAATTATCACTGCTATTAAACATTATTAATCAGTGTATCTCTAATTACCTATCAGACAAAAACTATTACCAAGTACATTAGCAATACAATAACTGGGATACAGCAAAGGTAGTTAATGAAGCCATCTTCACCTTTTTCTTGACTAAAATGAGAATCTAGCAATCTGTTTTTCCTGCCTACATTTATGGTACCTGCTAGCCACCAACACTGTTTTCTGCATTCTTAAAGCACTGTGAGAACACAGACTACAGCCAGTGATTCAGCATGCATCAATCATTTGACTCTGGAGTGATGCCACCCTCCTCAATGACACCTCACTTTCTCCATTCACATTTTTATTCTTAAAAAAGGCCCAGTCAATGTGTAAATAAATGGTCACTCTTCCACACACTTCTTTTTGGTTTATTTATTTAGTTGTTGAACAGGTTGGTCCCACTGGGACAGTGGCCTCTTTCTTAGGGCAGACCCAGGTGACATTTATACTTCCCCTATTCTTTTTTAGGTGCCATGGGACTATCACCAACTTAATCAGATGGGACCTCAGTTTAACATCTCATCTGAAGGACAGCACACTTAGGAGAGCAGCACCACCTAATGTTGCACTGCAGCAACATTAATTTGAAAATTAATCACCTGGAGTAGGAACACAACCCCAACCTTCTGCTTTTCTAGCACCAAAGGCAAATGTACTACATGTTGCCCCACTGATAAAGTTTTGCTTTGCCTTTTCAACTGCTGTAACTCAACGTTAGGCAACAAAGGATCTAGGAGTACAGTGAAGACATAAGGGAAACCATAACCCAAACTTTAGGATTACTGCTGGAGTGTGTGTTAACGGACAGGTCAAAAGACAGCAGGCAGTATGGCAGCGAGCAGTAGAAATTCAGATTCTTAGTCTAGGCTTTCTGTGCTCCTCTATCTATGTTAATAAGCGGGACCAACCCACACATCTACTGACTGGCAGCATGTTTACTGAAAGCATAGTGAAAGGTAAGCACAGGCAGGTAGGTAGGGGTGTGTGTGTGTGTGTGTGTGTGTGTGTAATATACAAACATGAAATCCTTTTCATAGAGCCAACTCATATAGTGGTTTATTTCTTCTGTGTAAAGAAGGCTGCAAAAAAGAGTGAGGAGGGCAGTATAAGGAACTAATAGTGTGGACCAGTCTTGGACTTGCACCTAGCTAAAATGCCTACTAAATCACAGACTGCATTATGACTAGACATTCACTTTACTATTGTTACTAGAAGCGGATAATTTCGAGCCAGATCCAAAATGATTTTACAAATATAATTCATCACATATATTGCAGCCATCATTTACATACGGCTTCAAATGAATGGTGACTTGTAAGAGCACAGAAAGGGGTTGCTCAGATTCCTAAAGTCATACATAATGTTGTTGGACTGAACCAAAGACAGACATATGCCATTTCTCTGGATTTGTGTCAAACACTTATATCATGCTGATTATGTGTTGTATGGAAATGAGCCATTACATTTGATACTATATGCTGTCAATGAACTCTCCAGCAATGTCAAGAGGTTAGACAAATATCCTTGCTTCAGCCTAAAAATGCATTTTAAGAGAAATATAAATCTGCATTATTAATATACTACATATAAAGTACAATACACTCAGAGATGAAAGAAAAAAAGCAGGGGTGCTCTCTTTAAGAACAACCTAATAGTAAACCAAGCCTCTATAAATCTACCACAGATAAACAATGTTAAAATCCTGCTCTCATACCTAAAACTGAAAAACTCCAAATCAGTATGCATTACTGCAGTCTATATCATACCAGAAATAATATCACCACAGAAAAACTCTTCACCTCGGCGTCCAACATCTGCCAAGAATTAATAACTCTCTGTGACTTAAATATTGACAGATAAGTTCTGACAATCCCTACCCTACCATGAACTTACACGGACTAACTCAGATCAGTAAAGCCCTCAGAAGATTTAATAAAGCATCCACTATACATTATCTCACTGACAGGATCCCCACCTCCCCTTACCAAAATATAACAGATGTAGGAGCCCTGTCATATTCACTCAATGATTTCTTCCTCCTTTGATTTTTAGAAACACCAACGATACACAAAAGCAACAATGCCACAACCAACAACCAAGTAAGAAATCTGAAACATTTCCTGGTAGACGCACACAATAGCTCTTTAAAGTCATGCAAATGGCACCTCCTAAAGAAGCTACCACTAGATAAAGTAGAATTTGAATATAACAGAAAGTTTTCAACACCTTAAATTAACTTGCCCAGTAGATCATAAAGAACAGCCCAGCACCACAGCTTTCCAGATAAACAAAACAAACCATGCAACAAAGAGATAAAACATGGAAACAATGGAGACTACATAAATTCCAGCAAAATCTAGAGTTCTTTAGGTTCCAGCAAAATCTAGAGTTCTTTAGGTTCC
The DNA here is from genome assembly GCF_019279795.1 of Protopterus annectens. Classification (NCBI taxonomy): domain Eukaryota; kingdom Metazoa; phylum Chordata; order Ceratodontiformes; family Protopteridae; genus Protopterus; species Protopterus annectens. The sequence continues at coordinate 1,357,278,992 of NC_056725.1, forward strand.
ATAAAAATACTGTAAAAGCAGTTGTCACAGCCAATAAGAAAATCTACTACTCAAACTTTCATAAATGATTCATACTAATCACCAAAAATTCCAGGAATCCATTAATAAACTTATTAACCCAGGACAAATCCAACAACCAGCCCCCTCCAAGGACACCAACTCTGGATTTATAGCCAAGCTACTCAATACTCAATTTCATTAACTCAAGCACCTCTTCAATCAACTAAAACCCACCTATCTCCCCAAATGCTTTGCCAAACTCCCACAACAGCATAAACACTTTTATATTTAAACCCATCCCCACCTCTTACATCAATAGATTACTTCTCAAATTAAAACCAGCCACCATAGCCCCAAATAACATACCTGGAGAATATATCAGACTTGATGCTGATGCTCTAGCCTATCCAATTTCATTATTTTCCTTATTAATCAACAGATTCATGAGAGAAGCCTGCATTCCATGTTGTGGAAATAACTCTTATATCATACCCCTGCATAAGGAAGGCAAATCCAAAGACATCTCTAACTACTGGTCTATTGCTCTTCTTTCACCTGTACTCAAAATCCTTGAGAAATGCATTCAATCCCAACTACACCGCCATATGTCAGAAAACAAACTACTAAACAACTCACAACATGGCTTTAGAACCAAACACAGCACCACCACTTCACTCCTACACTTTCTGTATAATGACAGTATCACACTGAAATTCAGGAAATAGTGTAGCAGCACTTTTCTTAGCCCTATCTAAAGCCTTTACTATGGTAAAACATCGCAAACTATTGCAGAGACTAGCTTCACCTACTAACACTTACCCCATCACTCACCAGGTTTCAGGACTACGTTAAATGGCAAAATACTATCTCAGCTTTTCTCCATGCATCCCTCTACTGAGCAGGAACATCTCTATAGTCCATTATGCAGATGACTCCACTTTGATATGCTCAGCTAAAACCCTCCAACACCTCCAAGAAATCACCCAAATCTTTCGTCTCCATAGAAAGATGTCTCATACTATCTCAACTATTTCTAAATCCCAAAAAACTAAACTAATCATATTCACACCAAAATGCAAGGCAACACAAAAGACCGACTTCTAGCTAGCTTCAAGTAACAATATTCAAATCGAACTAGTATCACAAACCAAACTTCTAGGTGTAGCCATAGATGAAACCCTGACATTTTGCCATCATATAAAACAGGTAACAACAAAACAAAAAATCAAAAACTGGACTCCTTATGCAGGATTACACCATACCTAACAGACATTGCTAGGCAACAAAACTTTCTCAATCTGTCTCCTCCCTACTCTACTATACGCCAGCTCTAGTCTCACTAACCTACAATTCAAACAGTTAGAACAACTTGAACAATCCTATAAAAGTGGCCGCATCTGTTACCAAGTGGTCCAACAGGGCCCATAACTGCCATGCACTTAAACTGCAATGGCTGGAACTCCCAGATTACCTAACCTTCTCTCATTTAAACAACAATAAATCACACACTAATTACCAAACCAGTTAAATGTCCATTACTAGTTGGCACCATCTCTCACTATACTACAAATAGGCTACTGCTCTCTTCTAACAAATCTCAACTGCTTGTCGGCAAATCCAACAACACTGCAGGGATCTCACTTAACTCTAATAAGGTTGCAAGAAAATGGAATTCCCTCCCCATTCCTATCAGACAAATTGGCAATACCAACTCCTTCAAATCACAGCCAAAAGAACCCATACTTAACTCCTGGCTGAGCTGCTATGTTTCCCCAGGCTAACAACATAACACAGCTCAAGTAAGCAACTTTTTTCACTTTCGCTTGTATAATAATTCTCCTTAGCCCTACAATTCCTACCTCGCAAATACACCCCACTAGTCTCCACAGATATATATAATTTCATTCCCATACTTCTCATAACCTCTCTTACTCTCTACCATGTCTCCTGTACAGTGCAATGAAAAAGTATTTGCCCCCTTCCTGATTTCTTATTCGTTTGCATTTTTGTCACTCTTAAATGTTTCAGATCAAACAAATTTAAATATTAGACAAGGATAACCCAAGTAAACACAAAATGCAGTTTTTAAGTGATGATTTTATTTATTAAGGAAAGAAACTATCCAAACCTACATGGTCCTATATGAAAAAGCAATTGTCCCCCTTGTTAAATCATGAAGTAACTGTGGTTAATCACATTTTTGGGAAAGCAGAATTCAGTTTCACTAGCCACACCCAGGCCTGATTACTGCCAGACCTGTTGAATCAAGAAATTACTTAAATGGAACTTGTCAGACAAAGTGAAATAGGCCAAAAGATCCCAAAACAGAAGACATCATTGTGCGATCTAAAGAAAATCCGGAACACATGAGAAACAAAGTAATTGACAACTATCAGTCTGGAAAAGGTTACAAAGCCATTTCTAAAGCTTTGGGACTCCAGCAAACCACGGTGAGAGACATAATCCACAAATGGAGAAAACACGGAACAGAGGTGAACCTTCCCAGGCGTGGCCAGCTTACATAAATTACCCCAAGAGTGCAATGACGACTCATCCAAGAGGTCACAAAAGAACCCAGAACAACATCTAGAGAACTGCAGGTCTCATCTGCCTCAGTTAAGGTAAATGTTCATGACTCAAAGAAAGAGACTGGGCAAAAATGGCATGCATGGCAGAGTTCCAAGGCAAAAACCACCGCTGACCAACAAGAACATAAAGGCTTGTCTCACTTTTGCTAAAAAAACATCTTTATGATCCCCAAGACTTCTGGGAAAATATTCTGTGGACTGACTAAACAAAAGTTTAACTTTTTTGGGAGGTGTGCATCCCGTTACATCTGGCGTAAAAGTAACACAGCATTTCAGAAAAAGAACATCATGCCAACAGTCAAACATGGTGGTGGTAGTGTGATGGTCTGGGGTTGCTTCTGGACCTGGACAACTTGCTGTGATTGATGGAACCATGAATTCTGCTCTCTACCAAAAAATCCTGAAGATGGAGAATGTCCGGCCATCAGTTTGTGACTTCAAGCTGAAGCGCACTTCGGTTCTGCAACAGGACAATGATCCAAAACACACCAGCAGGTCCACCTCTGAATGGCTTAAAACAAACAAAATGAAGGTTTTGGAGCAGCCTAGTCAAAGTCCGGACTTGAATCCAATTGAGATGCTCTGGCATGACCTTAAGAAGGCGGTTCATGCTTGGAAACCCTCCAATATGGCTGAATTAAAACAATTCTGTAAAGACGAGTGGGCCAAAACTCCTCAACAGTGATGTGAAAGACTCATTGCCAGTTTTAACGCAAACGCTTGATTGCAGTTGTTGCTGCTAAGGGTGGCACAACTAGTTATTAGGTTTAGGGGGCAATTACTTTTTCACATAGGGCCATGTAAGTTTGGATAGTTTTTCTCCTTAATAAATAAAATCATCACTTAAAAACTGCATTTTGTGTTTACTTGGGTTATCTTTGTCTAAAATTTATATGTGTTTGATGATCTGAAACATTTAAGTGTGACAAACATGCTAAAAAATAAGAAATCAGGAAGGGGGCAAATACTTTTCCATTGCACTGTAGTCTTTCACTGACTTACCACTAAATGAAAAGTCACATTCAGCTCCAGACTAACCCTTCTTCTTACCACTAAATGAAAAGTCACATTCAACTCCAGACTAACCCTTTTTCATTGTAGTTATATCTCCCTACTCCCTCCTCACCCCTAACCAGGCAGTCCTACCCTAATACTGTAACACCAACTCTCACTCTCAACCATTTACCACACTGAACTCTCATATAGCATATCATCATTAGGTAAATCTAACACTCTGTTATAACACTCAAAACCAATGTAGACACTTAGGTGTACTTGATAAACCTAACAGTACTGGCTGTTTTACACACGTATCATATCATAAATGTATATATTTTAAAAATGTTTGTATATTAACTGCTCACTGTAACTTGATTTGTTACTGTATAACTATTTTCTGTCAACTGTAAGGATCTTTTCTCCCAGGGCCTCGCTGAAAAGATGCCTGTTGCCCATTTGGACTATCCCAGTAACAAAAAGCCATACATATATAATACATATAATTCTGAGAGCCATAGTCTACTATTACCCGCCTAATGGAGCACACTGCATGCCTTTTTACCCCATACATTAACATCATTGTCAAAATATACTGTTATATACCACTCCATGCTTTTATTTTATTTATTTAATTTGGAGGGGGATGAGAAGCACATTGTTTCACTCTGTGCTGACTTTTAAAAGCCAAGTTTCTTAACATTTATTTATTGGCATTTCTTGACCAGGAAAGTCCACTGGGCCAATGACCCATTTTCAGTGGAGGCCCAGGGAGAAAAGTTCCATACAATCACAGATATTTTTGTATAACATCAGCTTAACTTGGAAACTCAATGAAATAGATATACAAGACAAATACATATTATAGAGGTATACAATACAAGAAAATAAACTCAGTATGTTAGAGTTTTAGTAATTCTGTTTATATATTCTCATAATTTATTGTTTGTCTTTCGGCTTTTTCCCTGAAAGGGGTCGCCACAGCGGAACTCTGGTCTGCTAATGAATGGCAGTAGATTTTATGAAACGCCGAGGTGCCAAGCTCGACGCCCAACCTTCAACGAAGGCACGCCCATTTATGCACGCATGTCTTTCGAACTCTACCCAACCGCGGGGAGGACATGCAGACTCCACACAGAAGGCACTCCCAAGCCAAGCCGAGAATCGAACGGGAGAACTTCTTGCTGTGAGGTAACAACGCTACCGCCGTACCACCACGTCATACTATATATATTCTCATAAATAATACTGTTTAATCATTTCTGTTTATTCAGCCACAGAAAGAAAGATTGGCTACGAAGACAGATAATGTAAATTGCAACTATATTAAGTTAGTAGAAGTATTTGTAGCGTATTGTGGCCAAAACATTTAAGGTGATTTAATTATATGACTACAAGAACAGACAAGGTTGAGATAGTGCAAATTTTAAATGTTTTAAAGAGTCTAGTTGAGTTGGGTTGGGAGGGTGGCCTAATGAGTTTGGTAATGGCATGGGACTAGAGACACTGTCCAGCTCTTTCGTTGGGTTTAGTTATGGTTAAGAGTTGTTTGTTAGAGGACCTAATATGCTGAGTAGGGGTGTGTGTTTGTATTATAGTTTGAAGGGATGGGCAGAAGTTTGGATTATTTAGTAGTTTGTGGGTGAGAGTAAGTTGGAAGTAATATAGGCAATGAGGGAACTCAAACCAGCTTATAGATTTAATGCCCAGGCAATATGTGTGAGTTGGCATGTTGGGAGACAAACTTGGCTATTTTATAGTAGCACGACTGCAGTTTGTTCAGCAGAGATGTGTGTAGGTTAGTGAAAATGGGGCAACCATAGAGGAGGGAGGGTAGAAGTAGACTATTAGCTAGATTCATCTTGGTAGAGTTTATGCCTATAGAGTTTGCCAAGCTTAAAATGGGTCTTTTTGATTGAGGTGAGTATATGATTCTCAAATAGATAATTGATAGTTTGTCATCAATTGTGATGCCAAGTGATTTGGCTGTTTTTACAGTTTCAGTTTCTGTATTGTTTTGAGAGAATATTTTAAAGTCTAGTCTAGAGTTAGAGGTTTGGATTTTTTGTGATTAAGTAGCAGTTGAGCTTCGTTAAGCCAGGATTTGATGGAAGTAAATGCATTTTGTGTTAACTTTAGGAGATCTGAGATGTTGTTAGAGGATGTAATTATTGTTGAATCGTCCGCATATTGAATGAGTGTACTTTGCAGGGATGCTTTATGGAGATGATTAATAAATATATTAAAAAGCAATGGCCCAAGAACAGACCCTTGGGGAACGCCTGTGTTGTTGCGTAGGTAATCGGATTGCTTACTTTGAAATCTAACTTCTGTTGGGTGCAGATAGTAATGGAACCAGGATAGCGTGTGTAGATAGTAATGGAACCATGATAGCGTGGCTGGGGAGCAGTTTATGGTCTCAAGTTGTAACAGTAGTTTTGAGTGGGACACTGTATCAAAAACTTTTAATAGGTTTAGTAGGGTCACTGATGTTAGTAGGCCTGCATCAAGAGCTTTGTATACAGTGTTGGTAAATAACAGTAAGGTGCTGTGTGCTGGCCGAAAACCATGTTGGGTGGGTGCGAGTAGGTTATTGTCTGTAAGATGTTTTAGCAATTGAGAATGAATACACTTTTCTAAAATTTTAGATAGAGGTGAAAGTATGGAGATGGGCCGGTAGTTAGATAGATCACTGGTGTTACCACCTTTGTGAAGGGGAGTAATAATGGAGTTTTTCTATAGTTGTGGGACATATGATTCAGAGATTGATCGGTTAATGAGAATGCTAATTGGAAGAGTTATAGAATCTGCTGCAAGTTTTAGGTATTCAGCTGGAAGGCCATCAGAAGAGGGGGGAGCATGGTTTTAGTTTTGAGAGCAGTTTACGAACTAGAGAGGTGGGTACTGGTTGTAATGTAAACAGAGGAGTGGATGGGTTTTTGTTGGAATTGTAACTGATGTGGTGGGAGTGGTTAGAGAGTGTATTGTTTATGTTTCCAATTATACTTTTGTTAGTTTGTAGAGAGAAATCATTAAGGTTTTGGATAGTATCAATAAAATGAGAATTGAAAGCTTGGGCAGTTTCTTGAGGGTCTTTGTCAGGAGATGAGGAGGGGTTGTGTTGAGTACCAGGATTTAGGAGAGGAAAGAGTTCCAGAACAATTTGGGGTTATTTTGTTCGGTAGTGAGTTTAGTGGAGAAATAGCTTTTTTATCATTGATGACTTGCTTTTTGGCGTTGTTATGGAATTGTTTATATCCGAGTTCAAGTTGTGGGGTTCTATGTCAATGCCATTCATTCCAGGCTTTATCCCTGGAGGTAGGTAACTGTTTAGTTAGCCATGGGGGCATGGTTAGGCTTTACTCTTTTGGTACATGTGGGGGCAAGCTTGTCTAAAATAGCTAAAAGGACTTTATTCAAGTAGTTGACTGCTTCATCCAGTAGTAGAAATTTGGTAGGGGACCAGTTGTGGGTGTTTAGAGACTCTAAGAATAGTTGTTCATTAAAATGGGTAAGATTCCTAGTTGTTTTTAGACAATGCAATTGAGCTCTATGGTATAGGCACGAAGATGGTCACTAAAGGTACTGGGTAGGGCCCTTGCCATGATGAATTTTTGAGGGTGTGAGACGAGTATCCAGTCTAGGGTTGATTCGGTTTGTTTTTTAACCTTACGAGTGGGGTTAGAGATTAGCTGAGTAAACCTGTGCAAGTTAATACTATTTACTGGTGAGTCAGAGATGAGAGTTTGCCAGTTTATATTTGTGTCACCATGAATAATGGTTTCATTTGATATATTAAGGGTGGTCCAGGGTAGAAAATCTTCCAGAGTAGGTATGTTTCAACCTGGGTGAATACAGAGTGTAGCAATACATAATTGTTTTCTGTTGTTGATGTGAAGGTTAACTAGTAATAATTCCATATTTCTGAATGTTGGTACAGGTTTATCATATGGTGCAACAGCTAAAGTGTCACGATAGATTAATGCGACACCTCCACCTTTTTTATTTAGCCGGTCATGTCTATGTTTATTATATCCTGGAGGGATTATTTCCGTGTTAGCAATATGTAGTTTTAGCCAGGTCTCTAAGTGCTACAATATCTGGGGAGTAGTGAGAAAGCCATGGGTGTGACATATGATATGGTGGCAGCAAAGGGTGGAGCTGCTTAGGTTGAGGTCATAACTTTACATTAAGTCCTGACTTAGTGATTTGTAAGCAATAATACCTGCTAACCCAGATACAGATTTAGTATTTCTTGTTAAATCAGAATCAAAGGTCTGCTGCTAATATTTATGTGCAGTTTTCTCCCTCTCGCTCATGTTAAAAATGAAGGTGAAATGTAACTCTTGTGTGTGGCCATGAGCTCCCCACTGTGATACTTGAAGCTGTATAACTCTTGTGTGTGGCCATGAGCTCCCCACTGTGATACTTGAAGCTGTAAGTAAAGATCACACCTATCACAACTCTGCCCTGCAGTACTTACTACACTCATGTACAAAGCAAAACACCCAAAAGAGAAGCAGGTGAGAGGTACAGTTAAGAAGTTTGTCTAATAGATGTCAATTTTCTAGAAATAAAAAGACCATCCCCTTCTGTAGTAGAAGAGGAAGGCTAAAATTTGGGAGCATAGGCTTAATCTGGCTTCTTCAACTGGCAGGCTTCAGCCACTTCCATCACACAAGGGGCCTCGACAAAGGATGGACCCCTAGGTGATTAAATACAGGCTCAAGCGGGCAGGTCTGACCAATGCCAGAGACACACAAGCTATCTCGTCAGGATCCCCTCAGTTACAGAAGTTGACTGGGTTTGGTAATTCAAGGGAACTTGGAAGAGACATTAAACAGAGGCCCCATTTGCCTCAGTTGGTGGCAGCTCAAATGGATGTAAAAGATCTCATGACACTTATCAATCAATAAGAATAAGAAGACGTTCTCTGATACCCTGACCAAATGTCCTCCAGTTAATATGAATACCACCCCAGACCTCCCACAAAAAAAGGCTAACTAGATTAACCTGGTCAACAATATGTAAATAAATCAACTCTACATTTTTTACTGTTCTTTTGGATGGCCTTATTCCTTCCAAGACCTGCTCTTTGCACATATCTGGTAATTAACTGGCTGCAATAAGCATTTGGCTGCAGCCACATTTCTACCAATAAAGTGTGTGATGCCTTTGAGGATTATCATGCATTTCCAGACAACAATAGAGGAGGGCCACGGCATTGATGGCAGAAAGAAATGTGCTCTGGAGGAATTACACAGTCAGCAGCAGTGAGGTGAGGACAGCAGCAGGATCCTGGAAGGTCAGTGCAAGGTGGCGAAACAAAATATGAGATACATAGGAAGGCGTGGATTGAAAAGGTAGTTGGAAAGATAAGAGAAATACACTTCATGAATTGTGGGTACAGGACAGATTCCCTTCAATACAGGGTTAACAAAAAAACAACCAAACCTCTTTGAAAAAACAAGGGGAATTGCATGCTGTGGTGAGTTCACAGTTTTACTGGCCTGCAAGGGTCATCATGCAAGGGTCATCATGCAAAGGATTGGGAAGGAATTTCCTGTGTTGCTTATACGAGTTTTTTTTTCGCCTTCCACTTTCATATGAGTGGTAGAGCACTGATCCAAATGGACTAATTTCAATCTCAGCCAGGATATACAAAAATAGCATTAGTTAAGCAGTCCAATGTGAAAAATTATAAAACAAGCAAAAGTGTGTCTGATAATTACATGGCACCAATAACAGAAATAAAAACAACTAAAAGGACATGAAGTACTTAGGACAGGAGAGATGGAGCATGTGTTATAAAACAAAGAAAGAGCACACTTCTTTCGGCTTTTTCCCGGTTAGGGGTCGCCACAGAAAGAGAGAGCACACTGTGGTTATATAAAAACAGTGAGAGTAATAAAGAAGAAAAGGGTATGCGTAGGTCATTATATACAATATTCACAAGCTACTGAAACATTTCATTAAATTAGAATATTAAGATTATGTGCTGGACAAAAAATATTTGGAAATGAAGAGGTGCCTGACAGTTGAAAGGGGAGAAACATTCTATAACGTTCCAGTTGCATTCTGCTTTTGACTTGAGATTATCTTTACGCTGTGCACAGCAAAGAGTAAGCAGAAAAGTCTCCAAAATGGAGGGTGGTAGGGCTTGAGACCTAGGATGGAGAAGACATGGTTAAAGCAATGAAGACTGGTTCTGAGACACTGAAATGGCACTGAGTGGTTAAATCTTTTTAGACTGTAACTGGGAGATTAAATTGGATAGGAGTCCTCCTTATAAAGCTTGTAGACTTGTGCCCAAGAAGGTGAACTGCACATTGCTGGAGAGATAGCCAGTAGGCGTTATTAAGTAATGCTCACGGGTACTTCTTCCTAAGGGAAGGAGTGACGAAGCAGCAAACGGAGTTATTTGGGGTTTGGATGGTGGTGGAGTTTTTTGTGGAGGTAGCTGCAAGAGGAGGAAGGTTGTAGTCTAGCTGAGCTAGTAGGGTGCCTTTGCATATGGCATTCCTGGTTGGTCTGGAGGGAAATGGTCAACCATGTCAAATGGGCAGAATAGGAACTAAATTTCTGGAAGACCTTGAAGGAGTGGGCATGGGCTCAGATGATATGGCCCCTTCAAAGGCTGCCTTCAGCCACTTCCTTCAACTACAAGTTTCAAACAAAGGTGTTGACCCCTTTGTGATTAAATTTAAGTTTAGCTGGACAGGTATGGCTAACATCTGACCTTCCCAACTGACTTGGCAGACTCCCTTTAGTCACCTGTGTTGACTGGGTTTTGGTAGTCCAAAGTAACTGTTCACATTTGGCTGTTCTACGTAAATAGTTTAAGAGGAGTTCCCTCAGTCACTGGTGTTAACTGAGTTTGGATATTTAGAGAAACTGCAAACATTTTAACTCTTCTGTTAGATTCTCTTACTGACATTCCTCCCAATTTCTGCCCCGTCTGCACATCTGATAATTTAGACAACTAGCAATTTCAAAGGAAGCGTAATTATTTCAATCAGGTGCAAAAATATGTTTTTTTGCAAACAAAATATGTTTGCTTCCAACCCCAGTTATAAGTGGATGGCGAGTTAAGACTATAGTGGATGGCGAGTTAAGACTATATTTAATCTTATTTTAGAGCAATGCTTGCAATTACATAATTACCGGGTACTTGCGTATTATCGCAACCAGATTTTCTTGGTTGCGAATTTACAATACTTCTGTACAAACGAGGCCACAAACCACTGTAAGGTGGTATTTAGGGCCTGTTTTATTTGTTGTGGACTAGCTTTCCGTTACAGGGTCTGTGTGAAGGGGAAGACAAACGTTTGAGGAAACCCGCTTCGTGTTTTCAGAGTACCTTACACACACGCACGCTTGAATTAGAATGCCTGCTGTTGTTCTGACGAACGGATTATTTTGACAAGTGTGGAAGGAAGCAGCCTTTAGAGAAGGCAAAGGCAGAGCCTGTAATAATGGTGGTTTTTGGTCACTTTTTTTTTTTGGGGGGGGGGGAAGAGTACTATTTGTAAAGACATCTTCAGGTCAAAATTAAAAAAAAAAAAAAAAAAACGGTTGCTAACAGCCACAAAGTACAGGAAGAGGAGAGCATTGTCCGGCAATGAGATGCTTTGGGAAAAAGTGCTCTTACTACGTGTAATCATGCAGTGATCTCAGTAACCGGGAAGATGCAATGACATGCTGCCGCCAGGGAAGTGCATGCATAGACAGTTCACTATTTTTCTAATTTGTATTCATAACCCTGCATAAAAGACCCTTCCTTGTCAAAGAAAACACATCGTGTCCCATTTTTTAAATCTTACCGGACACACTTCACTATCAGGAAGCAACCTTTACGATCGCAAAAATCTGGTTGTGATAATACGCAAGTACCAATTACCGTAATCGACTGTCCTGTTAAAAATCCATTTATGTTAGAGGTTATGGATGGATGGATTTTGCCTTTGAAGTGACACCCCAACCCCATGGAGCAAAATCCTCTTCTCTTTTGGCTGTTCCCGTTAGGGGTCGCCACAGCAGATCATCTGTTTCCATTTCTTCCTGTCCTCTGCATATTGCTCTGTCACACCAACCACCTACATGCCCTCTCTCACCACATCCATAAACCTTATCTTAGGCCTTCCTCTTTTCCTCTTACCTGGCAGCTCCATCCTTAGCATCCTTTTCCCAATATACACAGCATCCCTCCTCAGCACATGTCCAAACCAATGCAATCTCGCCTCTCTGACTGTCTCCAAACCGTCCAACCTGAGCTGACCCTCTAGTATACCGATTCCTAATCTTGTCCATCCTTGTCACACCCAGTGCAAAACATCTTTAACTCTGCCACTTCCAGCTCTGACTCCTGCCTCTTTGTCAATGCCACTGTCTCCAACCCATACAACACAGCTGGTCTCACTACCCTCTTGTAGACCTTCCCTTTCACTCTTACTGGTACCAGTCTGTCACGCATCCTCACCATTCCTCTATCCTCCCTCTCATTCACACACACATATTCTGTCTTAGTCCTGCTGACCTTCATTCCTCTCCTCTCTAGAGCATATCTCCACCTCTCCAGGCTCTCCTCAACTTGGTCCCTACTCTCATTACAGATCACCCCATGGAGCAAAATATCTACCCAAAATCGAAGGCAAATGAAAGGTACAGCAAGAAAACATACAGCTACTAATTTTCAAACAACACCTTCCTTCCCACAATGAAATAACGAGCATGCGAACTTTCATGTTACGTAATTTTAGGTCAGCACCTGTAGCACAAGCCTATAACAGTGGTACAATAGTGGAAAAAACAAACACACAACTCCAATTTCAGTAAAACTGTCCTAATTTTCTTGTAGCACTTTAAGAAGATACGCATGACACAAAACCGTGCTTCAGACCACAAAAGCTGCAGCAAAGTCCACAAAGCATTCCAAAAAAAAAAACAATTCTGCTAATTACACTCCAAGCCAATATGACTATTACTGAACCACAAACTGCGACTAAAAACATCTAGAACGCAAACATTTTAAAAAAACACTTAAATATACACTCGAAACGGAATAATGGCAATTACTGTTTAATTTGAACTTCACACTTTGGATTATTACTAACTGAGCCTTAATGCTTAAAAATAGCAAGTTTAACAACTCCGAAAACTCAAGAAGATGAAGCCCAAATAAAAATCTTAAATTATACCGTTTTTTCATTGTTTTTCCTATGCCCGGTACTTCCACTTTTAAACTGTCACGACCAGCTGACTAAAGGACGGCGCATCAGAAGGCCCAAACAAGTATACGCTTGCTAGGTGAAAAGACTGTCTTGGTACTGAGTTCACCGTAAATCGCAATAAGCGAAACAGTTTATTTTAATTTATCCAAGTAGCAGTGAACTTTCTCATTAATATTCAACACTTCTTGTGTACTTACCAATCAATAAAATTATATTAACTGTGGTACTATCCTATTCTATTAAAACGGTATTTATGTAGCAGTCGCAAATCCAAATACGCACATTTAAACAGTGCTTTACAATAAGAAACACGCGTAAACTATTTTTTCATTTGTTTATTTTGATATATTTTCAGTAACATCGTGGAACTCTGCTTTCAGAGTTATGCCACTAGTCGAGATCAGGTAATGTAAGGGTGGAAAAAAATAGTTTTGTATTATATGTTATTACACTTTAGAGTTGCCAACTTATTTTAAATTCACAGCATTGTTCATACGTACCGACAATGACAGTATCACACTAAAAACAACGCCCGCCTGGCATGTTAACTGCGTTCATCAGAATACTATCCCTTGCCGGACTCAATTTCCCAGAATTCAAGTCAAAAATCTCTAAAAGTTTCTATGGTCACCATACACACAAATCAGTGCATTAGAGGGGAAACTGAGAAATTGAGTATCAAACGTTCAGGTATGTAAAGATCAAGTATGTTAAGTAATTTAGTATTGTAGTTTAGACATTTTGAGGTGTAAATGTATTCAGGTGTAGTTCAAAGCCAATTCCAAAGTAGAGGTATATTGTTATCATAATGGATAACTTGGCTGTATAGTTAAATACTTATTTAGAATACAGATGTACAGCATGTTTTAAGTGAAACCGGCAATAATAGGGGTTTGTTTGCAGCGAGGTAACCGTTTTTGAAACAATTCGTGCATCTTAAACTGGATAAGCATTGGTGTGAAGTATGTATAATACAACATTTTATATATATTAAACACACACACGTATACCTCTCAGCTATACAGATTTTCAAAGAATGCCCAGATTTTTGCCTCATATTTTTGATCTGTTTCTCATAAAAATTGCAGTTTTCTGGCAAATCATTGAGATTTGAAGTAAAAAAATAATGACAGACTTTTAGGTTTCAGACTTCATACCCTTCAGAAAATTCATGCTAATGCAAAATCTGTTATTCTATCAATTTTCTAAGCTTGTAGGAGCAATACTTTAAAAGTGTCCCTAATTTTGTGTCTTTGTCCAGATTGCTTGCTTTAACAGGTTAAGAGGTATGATATATATGTGTGTGTGCATATATACATATATATATATATATATATATATATATATATATATATATATATATATATATATATATATATATGACCTTAGTTGTTAAGCAGTTTGAGAGTTTGAGTAGGAGATTAAGACTATGATCCGCCAGCTTTCTTCATCTTGTGGTACTGAGTTTGATTCCCTTAGTATATAGTGGACAAGTGACTTAATCAAATAGTGCTCAAGAGTCGGCCCAGAGTCCAGAAGGTTTAGGTTTTCTGCTTGGAAGCGTTTAAGTATTTTGGAAATAATAGAAGACACCGGACCAGGGCTGACCTTAGGCCCACTAGACCAGTTTGGCCCATTAGTGCCTTGCACTAGGCTATGACAGAGCCATTATGTTTTATATGGCCAGAGATTTGCCTGAGACAGTACAGCAAAGCATTTTTGCTGCTGGTAGTCACTCTCTAGTATTTACATGTCTCTTTAGTGGAGTGGACAACATTTCCTGTCACAAACTGCACTAGTGGCTAGTCTAGTATTAAATAAATGCATTCCTCTTATATGGCTCACAGTGTTCGCTGCTCACACTCCCATAGTGGTTAGTGGCTGTTTCTTAATGCACAACAGAGTTTTCAACCCAAAACTAGTTGGACTAACCATCTGGTTTTCTGTAGTGTTCAAGTTAGCTGTCTTGGAAAATAATAGGACCAGGCTTAATTTGAGGACTGACAGAGGGCTACTGTTTTCTTTTGCTTCTCTTGCTGACATTTGGTTTATTACTGATTGCTAATGATTATGGTTATAAAACATAATCGTGAAATAATCAGTTTTATTTAATATGAAAACACACACTAATAACAATAACAGTAAAAAAAATGATACTGTGATGTAAGCTACCATTTGATTACTAAGACACATGACGTAATGTTCCAGTTCACCAATATGGCAGATAAATGCTTGCTGCAGTCACATATAAGAGCAAAATAATCCCAGAGAAGTGAAACATAAGGGGTGTGTTGCATGGTGAGAGGTTAAGGTCGATAGTAAAACGAGTCACTTGGCTGAAAATGAGAAAACAGTGATAGAAACAATTGCCCTCCAAATGTGATAAGGGGTATCACAGCTCCAGAGTCACATACAAAACAGGAGGCAAGCAGAAACATAAAGCTAGAAAATGGTTGGAATGAATTGAGAAGGACTTTTATGGAGGAAAGTACATTACAGACAGCTGAACAAATTGTTTGGTTTTGCATGTTACACTCATGCAGTTTTCCTTAAATCATTGTGATTTCCTCACACCTGCCAAAGCATGGCACTTAATGACTACCCTAAGTTATCCATACATGTAATCCTTACTGTTGCCATACTGACCTGGGAAATGGCTTTAAACAAGTGCATGTATTAATCCACTTACCTGGCGTATTAATCCACTTACCTGGCTTAACACATAATTAAATAAATACAAATATACTTTCATAACTAGTTTTAGGTGGGGTGGTATGTGAGTAATACAGTTACTAAGGATAAGTCTCAGATTATTGCCATTATGGTTGTTGAGCATTCTGAGGAAGTTAAGCAGTTTTATGGAAACATACTGAATGCAACGAGGTATGACAATTAACTGTGTAGGAAAATCCAACAATTCAAACAACGGCCAGAATTTACTGGAAGCCTACAAATGAAGAAAGGGGTAATATGAGATGAGAATGTATAACACTAGTTAGAAATTTTTTCATGCTAATTTTGTTCCCCAAGTCTTCACATTCATTGCGCACAGCCCCACTGGCTCAACTGTCCAGCATTTCCTGGCATCTTCAGACATGGACCTGGAAGGAAAGACTTGGGGACTCTGATAAATTAGATGATTTTGCTTGCGAATGGGCCTGCTTTTTAGTAGCAAGGAATGCTGGAATGTGTGGAGTATGTAACTTACAAAGATTTTTTTTTAAATTTATTTTTATTTGTTAATTTAACATTTGTTAATTGAGATACAACACTGATCCACTTAGACCATTGTCAGTCTCAGCACTGTGAAATCAAAACAATAAACAGCAATACAGCAGTTATAATGTAAAAGTAGGCAAGCGTATGTGTATTAAGGTAGTATGTTGCATAAATTAACATAATCATAAATAGATATGATACAAGAATTCAGTCAGTCAAATTGGTAAGAGGAGTACCTACACACTGTCATAACGTCATATAATATAATATCTATTCTTTTTCTCTCCAAACATCTTTATTACATTTTCACATATGACAAAGGCAATCTTACATTTATATAAATGAAACACATACAAAATGATACCACTTAAGTTTACATCACAGACACCATTGAAACAACTGTAGTTGCAAACATTATACATCACTTATAAACCATCCTGTCATTGTCAGTTAAGCATTATATGGCTCATTCAAATCCTGCCTCTTAAATCTTGTCCCTGCTCTGCATGTATTGTTCCCACAATTCCCATTTTTCCTATGTAGTTTGCTCCTTTCCTTTTCTAAAGATCTGGCTTCCAGTTGTTTTATTTCTGTTACTATGTTCACTCCTTCTAGTAAAGTTGGTCTAGACTTTGATTTCCATTTTCTCGTAATTGCTTTTTTGACAGCCACCATAATTAGACTCGGCAAGGCTTTACTGTGTCTAGGCAATTCCAATTCTGCAGCATAACTCAAAAATAAAAAAAAATCTCCCCAGTCAGTCCAAACCGCCCACCCAGCATCTCCGACAGAACAGTCTGCAGGGAATCCCTAAAGTCTGCCAGCTCACTGCATTCCCAAAAAATATGTTCCCAGCTACCTCTTTCTTGTCCGTCACCCCCCCCCCAACATCCGCTATCCAATTGAGGAAAAAATATTTGGAGTCTACTTGGAGTATAAAAAATACCTCTGTAAACACTTCCAGGTAAAGATCCTAAATCCTCTAGACTTTGTTGCATTTTTGGGAGATATATATATATCCCCCCACTAGATAAGCAATTCACAGAGACAATCTCTCTTCCCAATCCTTTCTAAGCTTCTCTGATTGATTCTTATAATTATCATGTAATATTTTATATGCTTTGCTAATTATTCCTTTTTTAATGTCAGCTTTTGTTCTAGATGCTATTAAAAATTCTACCAATGCTGGTCTTTCATTTAGGAGACCTCTATTTCTTTCTCCTTGCCTATATTCTGATATTGATCCTTGATAGGGAAGGCAATCTCTAACCTGCAGTCCAAATAAATTCTTGACCTTTTCCCATTCTATTACCTTTTGTAGTTATTTGCTCCCAATACCTTGGTTTATTTGCCAGTTTTCTCCAATAAATTCCAGCCCCCTCTTGCCTATTATCTGTATCCCTGACCACAGTCATCCTTACTGGCAAAATCTCTTTTCTCCATTCACATGCTGGTTTGGTTCTTAGAATACTCCCTGCTATTTTATGAATATTATACTCTGTATGTTTTGATTGTTCTCCTTAAGAGTCTGCATCCAAAATCCCAATCTCTCCTTATTTTTTGAGCTTCCTCCCTGATTCAACATCATTCCTTTCCACTTTGAATTATAGTTTTCTCCTTGCATTTTGTATAAGAGCCTTAACTGTGTTGCTCTAAAATACCCCCTCAGTTTAGGTAATCCTAGTTTGCCTTGTTCTATTGGTAGAATCATCTTATCCCACTTGACCCTTGCTGTCTTCCCTTCCCAGATAAAATCCTTCAACTCGTTTTTAATTGCTATCCATAACTTCTCCTCCAGTTGATAAAAGTATGCCCGACCAGTATATAAGACTAATGGAACTAAAAACATTTTATTGGCTTGTATCTTAGTATCTATATCCCTATAACAAAACTTCCAGTTTCTCAATTTTTGTATTATCTTCTGTTTAGTCTCTTCCCACATATCCTTAGCTGCCACCACAGAGTCATTTCTAATCCATACTCCTAAATACTTCATTTTATCATGACCCCATAAATATGGATAGTGTTGGACCAATTCTTGTGTGGGTACATAATTTACTGCTATTGCCTTTGTTTTAGCTTCATTGTCTTAAAATGTTCCACAACACTGTAATGTCCCTTTCTGGTTCTGTCTTATATAAAATAATATCATCTGCAAATAAAGCCAGCCTTTCCTGACTACAATACCAATTATATCCTTGAATTTTTGAGTCCCTTATTTTCTTTGCCAATGGTTCTAAATATAATGCAAACAAAAAAGGGGAAAACAGACAACCCTGCCTAGTTACTCTACTCAAGCAGAAATAATTGGAGAGGACCGCACCCACTTTAAATCGCGTCTCTGATCCCTCATATATATTCTTCTAATCAACCTTATAATTGTATCAGGGAAAGCAAATGCTTCCATTACCCTGGTCATGAAGTCCCAGTCTACTCTGACAAATGCTTTCTCTGCATCAAGACCCATCAATTAAAGAGGTACTTTCTTAAATTCCGCTTCCCTCTGGATCATTAGTGTTCTATTAATATTCTCAAATGTTTGCCTTGCCTCGACAAAACCACACTGATCCATATCTATCAATTTTTGATATCACTTTTGCCATTCTTTTAGCCAGTATAGACATAAACACTTTTTAATCATGGTTTAGTATTGAAAAGGGCCTGTATGAAGTTGCATCTGATCGATCTTTACCCTCTTTAGGTATTACCGTTACCACTGCCTTCTTCTAGGATGCTAGTACTTCTCCTCCGTTTAAAATACTGTTAAACAAAAGCTTCCAGATCTTTATCAGTTTTTCCCCTCCTAACCTTCAATCTTCCAAACTTCCACAGGAATACCATCTATTCCTGGGGACTTTCCTGTAGGTTATACATAGCCATTTTTATCTCATCATTTTCTATCCTGTTAGTAGTTGAGCCTCATCTACCTCTGACTCTGGCTTATTTAATTCTTCCATAAACATTTCCATTTGTACTTTTTCTTCATTTCCATATTTCTCTGCTTTATACAAATTTTCATAACATTTCAAAAATATTTCTAATACTTCTAAAGGGTCTCTTGTTATCTTGCTTGTTATAGGCTCCCTAAGCTTGGTGACTGCCCTTACCACTTTCTGCTGCCTGAGTTGTTGTGCTCAAAGTTTTTTGTGCTCTAGAATTATTGTAAAAAAACAGTTGCTTAACAGCAGTCCTTCTAAACTTGTGCATATTATCAAGGTAATCCCTTATTTTCTGTTTAGCATTCTATAGTTCCTCCTTTTCTTGTTCTGAGTGATTCCCCGTTTTGCAATACTTTAACATTTGTCAATCCCTCTAAATAATTCTTGTTACTGTTTAACCAAATCTCTCTTTCTTTTATTTCCAACCAAGTTTTAAACTCCACTTTAAATTTATCCCACTCCTTAGCCATGTTTTCAGAAGATAATTCTGTCTTCTCTAGTAGCTCCTAAATTAATTCCACAACCCATTCCTTAAATTCCTCTCTTTTCAATTGATAGGTAGGAAAGCGCTAGTGTCTCATTTTTTATTTCAGTACATTGCATATTTATTTTAGTTATTATTGGTGCATGATCTGAAATAGTTATTGGGTGCATTTCAAGACCTACAATTAAATGCACATGTTCCTGTGAAATATAAAATCTATCTAGCCTAGCCCAGTTTTTGTATCTCGATGAGTAAATTCACGTTGAACCTGTAGTACTGAATTCACATCTTCTGTGCCAAACATTTTCATACATTTCTTCAAAAATCTACCCTCCTTTGTTATATGTTCCCTTCTAGGGCCCCCAGACACATCTTCACTGTTGCAAA
Organism: Protopterus annectens; assembly: GCF_019279795.1. Classification (NCBI taxonomy): domain Eukaryota; kingdom Metazoa; phylum Chordata; order Ceratodontiformes; family Protopteridae; genus Protopterus; species Protopterus annectens. Next base: position 1,357,298,835 of record NC_056725.1, read on the forward strand.
CCAAATTGTAGTCTCCACCTATAAGTAATATTCTTTGCTGAAAGCTGATTATTTCTCCCAGAATTTTCTTAAGCTGCATTATAGCAGTTTTGGGGGGATGTAAATGCATGCCAGTGTAATCCCCTCCCTAGCCAGTAGCCCCTTAGTACTATAACTTCCATTATTATCTTTTTTCCCTCTTCTATCACTATTGGAGCTCCTTTTGCAATTAATATAATTACTCCTCTTATCCTTTGCCCCAGATATTCCACTGAATAACCATCCTGAAAACCTTTCTTTATCAAATTCACATGTTCAGTTCTTTCCAGGTGTATCTCCTGTAGCATAGCTATTTGCACGATACATTTTTAATTTAGTTCACTACTCTTTTTTTTTTAAATCTGTAACACCATCTAGATTGAAAGATGGTACAGAACGCATAATTTTCTTATATAGTTATTATTACCACCTTTTATATATGTAACTGATCTTTTGCTAAATGTCTAGTTCCAACTTTTATGTTTGTATATACTGTTCCGCAGGGTGGTCTTTTATACAGTTGTTTCATGTCATATCCATTTGCGCCTATGTCACATATTACATAACTTTTTTGTTTTTTGAAAGCCCTCAAACAGAACAAACAACCTCCCCCCAAAAAACCCTCCTAAAACCTATGAACTTAGCCATAACCACAAAACAATGTATATCTTCAAATATTGAAGTTTTTGGTTCCTAATAAGAACATAATTTCTAAGTTGATAGCTACACAGACAAGTTAACAAAAAAGAAAGGTTAGTCATGCTAAGATGCATGGTACAGCCTGTGCTATTAGTAAGTGCTGTTTGATTTTCTATATCTCTATGACTCTCCCAGTTGAGAAAACACTTGAAGGTTTCCATAAACACTTTCTCCTACCCATTTCTGTTTATTAAATTGTCTTCTAGTGACATACAAGCCAGACAGAAAACTGCCAAGGGTAGCTTGTATCATAAAAAAGCCTTGCAATATTCAATATTCTTTTCATTTACATGCTTTGTAATAAACTTGTTACTGGATAACAGCTAGGGTTTTTACCCAGTCATTTCCCTATGCAAGCATAGGAAAAAGCACACTGATTTTTCTTTTGTCATAATCTCTTAACCAGATCATTCCGCTCTCCCCCATCTCCTCCCCTCCTCAGTTTTTTCATTGCAGTGCCTACATTTCTCAAAACTGAACAAAGAAAAAGCTGTCACAGGAAAACCCCTGATTATTTTCAGGGAACCTTATGTCCTAGCCAATTGCTCTGTTCTTTTTCTTCTTTTCCCTCAGCCAATAACCTTCCACCAAACTGTCTCCAGTTTCTCTTTATCAGATTGTCTCCATGGAGGCATGAAGACCAGATGGAGAAATGCTACCTAGTATACATGTTTGCAAGTGCTAGACAAAAAGCCTTATAATATTCAATATTCTTTTTCATTTACTTGCTGTCTGTTTTAAAACAATGGTCTTTAATCAGCCATTTCCCCAAACAGGAATGAAAAAAAGCACATTCATTTGAACTCTGTCATGCCCCCTTAACCAGGCTCCCTTTTTTCTTTTTTTTTAATCATTACATTGCCTGTTTCTCAAACTGCACAAGAATAAAAAGAGAAGAGGAATATCATATCTATATTAATAAAATAATATACAAAAAAAACCCAAAGTATTTACAGTATGTACAATTATTGGGCATGGTTGTGAAGGGTTCCCTTTAAATCAGCGAACGCTTAAAAAAACTTAAAATCCCGAAGACACAGAACAACAATTTTCTTCCCAGGGAAAAAAAATTGCTGGGCCATTTTTGGGACTTTGCCATTTCCTCCACTGTGGTGCAATCTCAGAGTTGGTATATTTAAGTAGGGCAGGTGTGGGGGCACAGTCCCCCACATCAGGGGGGTATGGGGGCAAAGCCCCCCACTTTATTTTGTGTTTTGAACTTTTTTTTTTTTTTTGGTGGAGCAGTGATTTTTTTCCCTGTGAAAAAAAAAATCACTGTTCTGTGTCTTCAAGATTTTAAGGCTTCGTTCTTAATGGGTCGATAAATCAGCATTTACTATTTTAAGCATTTGTTCATTTAATATAGACCCATTGTGAAGGAGAGTAAGGCATGAATTCAAATGTGAGGAATAATGGAAAGGGGGGAGACAGAAAAGACAGAAAGAGAGAGAGAGAGAGAAAGAAGTAGTGCTGGGGGGAGACAATGGAGAAAGTGTGCATCTATCTTCTACATATATTCAGGTGATCCAGACAGTACTACATGTGTTTGGTAACAAGTTTACTGATAAGCTAGGATGTATCTACCTGATGAAGCACCATACAGCCAGACAGCCTCAGTGGCCCATCAAATAGGCCTCTATAGAGTGCCTGAGTGAGTTAAGCAGACAGAGGAGAACTGCAGGAGATGATGGATCTGAGGGTAATCCAGGAATCCTGTAATGTACGTCTGCTTTAACGTCTTTTTTAAGCACGTTTATTAAATTATCACTTAAGACATAGGCACACATACATTAACAGAAAAGAAAACAAGCCATATTAGCATTACATATTATATATGTTTTCTTTCTTTTATTTTCTTGTAACAATTCATATTCCGTCCAACATTACATAAATTGCTCAATTCCTGCCTTCTCTTAAACCTTATTCCTCCTCCCACACATTATTCTGCTTGTATTATTCCCACAAATTCAATTTATTTCTATGTAATTTGCAACTTCCCTTGTCTAAGGTGGTTCACAGAGTCTATCTTGACCTTGCCAAGGCTTTCAACACCAACCTCCATTCTGGAATTATAGCTAAACTCACTAAACTAGGTATAAATCCCTATGTCACAATATGGGTTGCCAACTGGCTCACTGACAGACCCAGCACTGTAAACGTTGCAGAATCCAAATCTGACCTCAAGTCGGTGACAAGTGGAGTACCACAGGGTTCCGTCCTGGGACCTCTCCTGTTTGGTATCTACTTCTCTGAAGTATAGGCTAACAAAGAAGGCCTCTGGCTGACGAAGTTCACAGATGACTGCAAGCTAGGAGCCATAGTCAAGTCCCCAAATGAAGTGGACATCCTACAGAAGGGCCTCACTGAGACAGATGCCTGGTGTCAGAGCTATGGCCTCAAGCTCAATGCCAAAAAGTGCAGTGTCATCCCCTTTGGTAAAATCTCTGTACCTATGAACTACCACATAGGCAGCAATCTACTTAACACCAAATGCATGATAAGAGACCTTGGGACCCAGTTGGACAGTAGTCTCTCCTTTGATAGTCACATCGCCACAGTAGTCAGGAAGTCCTTCTACGTGGCACACCTCGTCATTAAAGGGTTCTCATCCAGGAAAAAAGAGGTCATTGTTTCCCTCTACTCGTCACTCATTAGACCCATTATAGAGTACAATGCCCATTTTGGAATGTACCTCACAAGACATCTGTAGCAGCTGGAAAGGCCACAGAAGTACCTCACAAAGAGGATTACTGGCCTCAAACAAATGCCCTACACTGACCGCCTCAAAAAACTCCAGCTTTGCTCCGTAGCATATCGCCTACTCCGAGGTGATCTCTGCCTAACATATAAAGCTGTGTCAAACCCAGAGCTGTTGGACATGCTACACCTATAGAAATCCCAATCCCTCCAAGCTACATGCTCTAGGGACCTAAATCCTGTTACCACAATAAACAGGAAACGCTGGAGGGATAGATTCCTCTCCCAGAGACTTCCTATACTCTGGAATAAGCTACCCATCTATGTCGAGCAAAGTTCTTCATTAGCACTCTTCAAGAAAAATCTTGATGAGTGGATGGGAAATAGGAAATACACCCCGGGGATCACTTCTGTGTCTCTGCTGAACTGTGGCACAGGAAAATAACTTTCTTGGGTGGCGTAAGCTATGGTACCTTGCTGGCTAGGCTAACGTAGTCCCGTGGGCCGATAGTCTAGTACCTACCTATGAACCTATATGTATTTTGTCCATATTATCATTTGGTATCCTTGTAGTACTTTTAATCATATGTAGTTTGCATTGCTCCACATCCAGTTTTAATTTCAAGCATTATTGAAGACATGAGACATCTTCTGACATTTTGACTACTGTAATTTCCAGGCATTTTTACTACTGTAATTTCCAAACAGACACTGTCTTGATTACAGAAACTTAACAAACATTTTGTTTACCATGGCAGAGCACTGATCCATTTGAATCTACACCAGGTTTAGCCCAGGAGTTTCAGCACAAGTATGCATTCTAAATCAAAATTACTGCAAGTGACAATATTGCACATTTATCAGTTTTATAAACATACAATTTAAACAAAAGATGAAAATGTAGAACAGTATACAATTATAGCTTTGCAGTTTTCAAAGTATAATTTTTGCATGAACATTTGAATTTAGAAATAAGACTTTTAATCCCAAATAGTACAGCTCTCAAAACAAAATACTGAACTTCCAAGTAAAAATGAAGCTGCTGCATGTGTATTAGACAGAAAAAGAAAAAGTATAAAGCTTAGAAGTGATTATAAGATAAACCTGCTTCTTGCAATGATTTTTGTATCACTCCTCTGTATTCTACAAACTTCTTGCATGCCAAGTTAATGGTGTTTCAAACATCTGGAAATCTTGTTTGCAATATGAACAACTTGAACTACATTGCCCACCTGATCATGAAGGGATTCACATCCAGATCTAGTGAGGTTATTGTTCCCCTGTACTCTTCACTTATCAGACCAATGATCGAGTACAATGCCCCATTCGGGATGTATCTCACCCGACATCTGCAGCAATTGGAGAGACCCCAAAAGTTCCTCACCAAAAGGATAAAGGGACTCCAAAATCTGTCATATGCTGCCAGATTGAAGAAACTCCAGCTCTATTCAGTCGCATACCGTCTGCTCAGAGGTGACATGTGCCTGACATACAAGGCCATGTCCAACCCGGAATTAATGGACATGCTCCACCTCAAAAAATCCAAATCCACCAAAACCACTAGAGCAAGCGACTTAAACCTTAGCACGGATAGAAATAGGGCGTGCTGGAGGGATAGATTTATCACTCAGAGACTCCCTATGCTGTGGAATAAAATCCCGGTCCATGTGAGGCAGAGCACCTCGCTGACTCTGTTCAAGAGAAATCTAGACCTGTGGATGGGAGATCATAGGTTTACCCCAGGAATCATCTCTGTGTCACTGCTGGACAGAGGCACAACAAACTAATGGGCACAGTATTTTTTCATATAAGGGGTGGCGTAAGCCACAAAAATTTGGGCTAGGCTTATAAATGCCTTAGGGCAGATAGCCTAGTATAAACCTATGAACCTATGAAACCTGCTCTTAAAAGTAATATGACCACTGCATCTAACATACTTTTCAAGTGGGCAGGACCTATATTGTCTCATACCATACTGCTAATGTAGTCTAACTCCAAGGTTGAACTGTGTGGATTTTTATAATTAGTCCTGATTCTCCAATATTATGTGACCTCATTTGTGAAAGAGAGCGAGGTGGTGCTTCTTATCATGCAAGATACCATTCACAATTTAGCTGTAGTCGAAGAATTCAAATATAGTTATCTATTGTCTGTGTCAGTGGTTGAGAAGGCTGCGCATTCACCTCTGATGCCTGGAAGATTAGAACTAGGCACAGGTAATGGAATTTCTGATACAGTATTGACACTCCAGTGCAGTGTGAGAAATGAATTACACTCCTGAGGTACAGTCTTTCAGATGACATTTTAAACTAAGGTCACATCTGCCAGAGTTGATGGTGCATTCAATTTTCTTTCTTTAAAATGCTAAATATATCTGTTAGACTTCCCCAAGAATGAAAGTTCTATATATTCTGCTTCTTAAAATTTTAATATTCTTTAATTTGGAATGTTAGTTGACATCTTACACTTTGGAATTCTGTCTGTCTGCATTTTTAGTTTTGGTATGGTATAAGCTGGATATATGTGGCTCGAAATATCAAAGCAGAACCACTTAGGAATATTCTCTTGTGGTTCTTTGTTTTCTAACCCACCTATATGACAGCAATTATATCATCTTTCAACTCAATCACAGAGAAATGTATTCACAGAGAAATAAGCAACTTCCAAAAGAGAAAGTATTGATCTGAGATGAGGTTTCCTTTCAAGTAATGTATTATGGAATAAAAAGATTGCACACAATTTTAATAAAAATTACTTAGATCTGTAGCCATGTGTTTATTATCCATAAATGTGAATAACATGGTTACTTTAAGGAAATATCTATGGCTGTGTGTTTATTATCCAAATTATGTTTATTTTGCTCATGAGATTTATTCTACATTACTTTTGAAATCACTGAGGAACAAACGTACTGTAGAAGACATGAAAGGCATGCTAAGAGAACAAAAATATAATTTTATGTTTCATGGTGATATGTCTTTCCTTGAGCCCCTTTCAGACTTCATATGTCCACTTTCATCACAGGGGCACCAAATGCATAGGCTTGATTCAAATATATTATTTCTATTTTTGCCAGAAATATACATCTCCTCTTACTCGTTCAAGCTACCTAATTTTCAGTTTCACCAGAAGGGATGTCCTTTCATGCAGTGCTGGCTTTAAGTGAAATGGAACACTAGATCAAAGGTTCAGAGCTTCTCCTATCCATCCTCTGGAGCCCCTTCTTCACCTTTTAATGTGACTTTCACTCACTGGGGTAGTCGTTGTTAAACTTCAACAGCAAAGGTAATTACAGATGTATCTGTTTACCTAGTGAAGGAGCACTGGATGAGTAGGGAATAACTGAGGGAAGGAGAGTAGATGTGCTGTGTTATGCTGTGTAATAGACCTGTAATGAGGATTCAGCAGATGAGAATGGAGTCAGGAGAAGAATGGATATAGTTTGTCTATGAGCTGTACATGTTTTGCTTGGAACCTTATTTGTTCTTTGAGTTAGGGTTGTGACTGAAAAGGCTCTCTGTACAAGTCAATGTAACCAGTTAAACATACACAAATATAGTCAACTTGCATGCATGGAGGGGCTTTAGCTCTGGCCCAAGTGGACCAAAATCAATTAACAGCTCAAATGCAACATGGAACTGGCAGGGGAAGATAGGTATGTCCCATTCTGGAAAGAGCAGTCCAAGGTCATTTATTACCACAATCCCTTGGAGGAGGGGAGGCTATTGAAGGAGGCACTCTTAGGGCTGGGCGTTCAGCCAATGCTTTGACAGCAGCTATCATTGTGAGTTCTTGGGAGCATGTACTTGCATTGGGAAGGACACTGTAGTCCACACTGTGATGCAGGTCATTCCTTTTCCATCCAGGGAGGAACTAGACCTAATAAACAAATGTCTTCTTTTTTGCTGGGATGCCAGTAAGGGCACAAGCCACTACTGAAGTTGCCTGTATGATGGTCTCTCCCAGCCAGCTCTTGCCCTCACTGGAGAATTTCCTGAACTAGGGAATGAATGAATATGGACATGGCTAATAGGAGAAGGCTTGATGGTCTGTAGGTATAGTAGGAGAATGCACACTTAAAAAAAATACAAAAATATACTAATGAAACGTCAGATGACAGTATCAGTAATAACACAGAAGGGAAAATAAAACCAAAAATGTAGCATCAATTGAAGTAAATGGTATAATATTATCCCTCCTTTAAAAACCAACACTCATTCTTTTCTTTAAAGATAAATGATTGATTTACTGTGTCCAATAGTAAAGGCTACAAGAGTTTTTATTTTCTTTTTTAAATGAAGAGCACACTGTTTCTGCCTATCTTAGCTGTTTCATGTTTTTTATCCCCCCCACCTTAAAGTTTAACTTAGCTTAATTTTATGTTATCTGGACAACCTTACACATTCACCATGATGGAAGCCAAAGCTACATTTTTTTGTTCTTTGTTAAATGATGTAATTGTGATTTATGAGTTGTGCTCCACTTAAGTGTGTAGGGTACAGCTTATTGACAGCTTGCTGACTTTCCCTACACTAGCAGTCATTTAGAATTTAAAATATTACAGACAACTAAATCAGTAAGTACATAATATGCTGTTTTGCTCATAAGAACTAGATCTTGATAACTTGGTCTGCACAGTTAAAAATAAGCAGGCCAAGAAAGTTAACAGGCACACAAATTTTTGTAGTGCATCTGCATATACAAAAGAATGTTCAATGGGCAGCATGTTTCTTAAATGTATTCCAGTAAGGAAGTGAACTGCACAGTGCACTAAGAAGCATAATCCTGTAAGAGGGACGTGGCTGGTGAGAAATTAATTATCCTGATCAGAACTGGGATAGTATCTGGTGGCAGTAAGAAATGTGTCACTAATCGAATTGGTCAAAGCATTTATGGAATTAAGAGGCTATCGAGCTTGGGACTAAAGCTGGTTCCTGCAATTTATAGTATGTAAGGGTGATGCATGCGTTTGTTCATTCATTCATTCATTCATTCATTCATTCATTCACCAATAGTCATTTTATCATATTTAGTGCTGGAGGGGGTGCTGTGGTATACCCCAACAGTCTGCTGGTGTAAGGCAGAGGACTAATCATGGCTGGTCCTCATGTGCTGCACATACACAGTAATTACATTTATGGGCAGTTATATCAGCAGGTCTAAAACTTGGGATGTAGAAACACCAACTTATACACAGGAATGACATGCAGATTCCATACAGAAGACATTCTTACAAGAACATGTTGTGATGCAGCAAAGTAAACCCTGCAACAGTGTACCACCATAACACTTTTACTGCCATCATAAGTGTTGATGTTATTAAAAAGTTAAACATTAGCATCTTAATATAGTTCTATTTAAGCAATATGCCTACTAATGTCAGATTCTGTTGTAACCTTAACTGTGTTGTATTGTTTATCTTATTTACAGAATATGTCAGATTGTTTGTAAATGTCATGAAAACATCCATTAAACATGACATCAGAGCAGAAAAAACACAAGCATGATATCATCCTTCCATTTCTGTAGGGAGAAGTATAAAGATTCATTATTTCAATGTAATTAAACAGGTCAGGGCTGGGGACTTAGCACAACTACAAAATGAACTGGCACCTCACCTAAGTGTCATGTTTAATCATAGCCTCACCTCAGGCTTCGTGTCCACTGAGTGGCGCACAGCTACAGTTATCCCACTCCACAAGGGGGGATCCAACTTGGATCCTGGGAACTACCGTTCCATCAGTCTGACAAGCCTGATCTGCAAGGGCATGGAACGCATTATCATGAAACTTATAAACAAAGACATTGGCAACCTTCAAACACTGGACCTCACCCAGTTTGGATTCTGAAGGGCCAAGCTTCTCTCATGAAACTGATGGACTTCTTTGAATCAGTCTCCAGAATGTGGACGAGGGTAAGGCGGTCCACACAGCCAATCAGGACCTCGCCAAGGCCTTCAACACCATCTCCCACTCTAGAATCATAGATAAACTTACTAAGCTGGGCATAAATCCCTATGTCACTCGATGGGTTGCCAACTGGCTTACTGATAGAACCCAGACTGTAAAAGTAGCCAACTCCAAATCCAGCTCCAGACAAGTGACAAGTGGAGTACCTCAGGGTTAAGTCCTGGGACCGCTCTTGTTTGGCATCTACTTCCCTGAAGTACAGGCCAACACTAAGGGACTCTGGCTAACAAAGTTCACAGATAACTGCAAACTGGGAGCCATTATTGAATCCCTAAATGATGTGGATATTGTACAAAAGGGCCTTACAGAAACAGATGCTTGGGGCCAGAGCCATGGGCTCAACCTTAACGCCAAGAAATGTATAGTTATCCCCTTTGTGAAAAGCCATTTACCCATGAGTTATCACATATGTGGCAGTACACTAAGCTCCAAAAGTGTGATGAGAGACTTAGGGACACAAGTGGACAGTGGTCTCACCATCGATTACCACATCACCACAACAGTTAGGAAATCCTTCTATGTGGCACACCTCATCACTAAGGGATTTTCATCCACAAAAAAGGAGGTCATTGTCCCACTGTACTCACCCCTCATTAGACCCATTATAGAGTACAACGTCCCGTTTGGTATGTACCTCACAAGACATCTGCAACAGCTGGAAAGGCCGCAGAAATACCTCACTAAAAGAATCACAGGCCTAAAGCAGATGCCCAATGCTGACCATCTAAAAAAACTCCAGCTATACTCTATGGCATATCGTCTACTCAGAGGCGATCTCTGCTTAACATACAAGGCCATGTCAAACCCTGAGCTGTTGGACATGCTCCACTTAAAGAAATCCCAATCCCTCAGAGCCACACACTCCAGGGATCTAAACCTTGTCATCACAATGAACAAAACATGCTGGAGGGATAGGTTTCTGACCCATAGACTCCCCATACTCTGGAATAGACTGCCCATACATGTCAAGCAGAGCACCTCCTTGGCGCTCTTCAAGAGGAACCTTGACAATTGGATGGGAGATAGAAAATTCACCCCGGGGATCACGTCAGTCGCCCTGCTAGACAGGGGTCCAGGGAAGTGAATATTGTGGGAAGAAATATCCAGGGAATTGTTTGGCTAGGCTTGTATAGGCCATAGGGCCTATAGCCTGGTACCAACCTATGAACTGTTTTCACTATCAACATAAATAAAATGTATTTGGTTTTACTTGTTTTAAAACTATGATTAAATATAATGCTGATAGAATACTACATGCCATACTCTGTTGGATAAGCTTTGTACTGATAATTATGTGTCCTTTTTTCAGCCATTTGCTGTTCAGAAGTGTTAAAGTGGTCTTGTAGATTTGAAGCCCACATGTTCAGCAGAAGAAAACGTGAGACTAGCAGCAGCAGACATCAGTCAGGGAGCCTTCTGCCTGTCTGTTTGTCTCTGATAAGTACAAGGCAGTTCACTCTTGAGAAGAGCAGAGGGACAGATTATATTCGTAAATACACGGAAGGCATTTTTGTTAAAAATCTTCCATTTTGACTGATGTGGATGGCAAGGAGGAAAGAGAGAGACAGAGAGGGAGAATAATACTTTCTAAATCTGCACTGATGCAAGTGCTTGTCACGTAGGCACCCTGTTCCACTGCAAAAGATAACCATTCCCAAGGCAACCACCTAGTTCATATATCCTTAAAATTGGCCGTGCTTCTGTTTGTTGTGTTATATGCTAGAATACCACTAACTTTCATACACTCATCCTATTTTTACTACCTTACTACTGGGAAGCCCAGCTGTTCTATAGACAAACCATCCCAACTAGCAATTTCTTGTACCCCTTCTTGAGTCCTCTTAATATTTGCTTTCTACTACTGCTTTCTACCTTAGATGAGTGAAACCTTAATTTTAATTTCAAACACATTGCATAGCTACCACTAACAAGCCTGCCCTAATGTCACTGACAAAGGTACCTAATTTCTTGTTTGTTAAATGTGTGCCACCTCTTATGTACTGATGAGAAGCACTGATTTAGAGTTTAACAGATCATGCACTGTATTTTGTTTGCTGAATACAATGCAGCTCTACATACTGAAATTCCTGTTTTAAATATCCAGTATTAAGTAGTCCTGTGTGTATCACCATGTAATACATCATTCTTTACTCCTGGTGATTGGCACATTAATCCAGCATGAATGTCTCCACTATTTTGTAAAGCCAGCTTTAGTACATGCAGTAATGTGGTTTGTTAGATTATTAAGAGTGAAACAAAGCATGTGCAATGAGTGGAACTTTTTTATTTTCCTTTTGTCATGGCTAGCTGTTCCATAATAGCAGAACAAAATTTGGAAAGCAGGCTAAACGTAACTCTTTAAAAGGTAAAATATAAAATCCAAAAATGCTAAAAAGACATTATGACCACCGATGAAAGAAAATAGGCCTTCAAGTAGTGAAACACGCACAAAGCTCTCGAAACCTTCTCTTTATCAATGTTCTCTTTTTCTGCTTGAGGCTTAACACCCCTCTTCCTATAAGGTACCTAAGATTCTTGGCTTCCACTATGCCCAGTTTACTTTTCTTAGTATTCACAGCCAAGCTTGCCTGTCATATAGCCTCTTACATGGCCTTCACATTGGGTAAGTGAGACTTCCACTCTAAATGGATGATCACATCTTCTGGGTATGCAGGAGGTTTGCAGGACTGAGTCTTTTAATATTTTATCTATTCATCTCTGAAAGTTAACTGGGGCTTCATGTAATCCAAATGGTCACCTTCGTACTGAAATTACCCTTCAGGTGTTACAAAGCCTGTTTTTCTTTAACAGAGAGAGAGAAAGCGGAATCTACCAATACCCCTAGTTCAAGTCTAGTGTTTTCAACTGTCTAGTCTTTCCTCGGTTCTCAGTCTGCTCATCTTCTCTGGACATAAGGCAGCAGTCAAACATTGACATTTTATTCAGTTCTCTAAAGTCATTACAGAATTTGATGCTTCATTTAAGCTTAGTACACATGCTACTAGGCTGCTCCATTCACTCTGTGACTGTTCTGTTATTCCTACTTTATTTATGTATTTATTTATTCATTCACTATTCATTGTTTACCAGGTAAATGGTCTCAGGACCCCATTCAGCCATGACTCAGGTAGTTAAGCAGAAATTTTACAACATGTTACAACATAGTGCATTATAATATGATAATTATATGTGTCCATGAACTTTTGTGACGGAGTTATACAGATAAAACTAAACAACTACTTGTTCAGCATAATACATTCCTGGATGGCGATTGCACTAATGTGAAAGAGTTTTGATTCAGAATTTATACAATATTTTACACATATAACTGAAATGATGCACCGAAATATATGAAGAATAACACCGAATTGATGACATTTTGTAATTTTTCCCTGGAAAGACATTTCCCAATAACGAACTGACTTTACATGTGGCAATTAGTGTGAAAGTCAATATGCCACAATATTGATGTTTAATTGTTAGAACAGTGTGCTTTTATGGATAATTTAGGGGATTATAGTTATAACTACTAGTAGAACAGTACAGGAGAGGTTATATTTAAAATTATTAGTAGCAAAGTGTGTCCTAGGTTGACTATCCTGAGCTTCTCTTACACACTGTTCCTGTAAATCTGGTAGTCTGTAATGTCAGTCTGATTGTCATTCTTACTAATATAATGATGAAGACTATTAGTTAAACTAGGACACACTTTATAACTGTATTTTGAGCTTCTCTTACTGTTTGTGTGACTGGAACTCTCTAATGTCTCATTCTAACCATCATCTCAGTGGTTGTCTCTGTGTTATGTTCTGTCAGTTTAGTTCTTTTGGTCATGTCTGAGAACACTTTTATTTCATTAAAAAAAAAAAAAATCCTTATTTCCTGCTTTTGTACTTCTGACCAAGATTCATTTAACCAAACTTCAAGTAAAGATGTTCTACTCTTTTCTGTACAAAATTCAACTTGCAAGCAAGCCACAGAATGTTTGAATTGCTTCCAAAGCTTAATCATGTTACTATTGTAGATTTGCACCGTCTTCTTTTTCCTGGCTGTCTAATCTTATAATTCTTTATATTTTATTCTTCCAATCACCTTTTATGGCCCTAACTAGTTAGTCAGGAATGTGTTCTCCATGGGGGCAGTAATGCTAATAAGTGTTGCAGTGTGTTAAATTCTGTAAGTCAGGTAGTCTTATTAATTCTGTAAGCCACACACTCTTATTTTTTCCAGAGGAATCAAACTTTATTAAAATACAGTTACATGAGCAACATACATTGACTACAGAAAAAAGAACTCCTAACAAAGAAAAAAAGCATAACTAAAGCTCTAACAGCTAAAATGAAACCAATAAGAAAATGACAAAGGTCTTAATTCAAGCATGCATAAACATCTCATAATTAGAAAATGTACAGTTATTCAGTCCATAAAATATTCCATCTATAATAAAATGTGGATCACAAAGCATGTAATGCAGTATAATTCCCAAGGTTATAACATAAATGCTTATTTAAGCAAATAATCAGTTGCTTGTTCCAATCTAAATTTGGCGTTTTATAAAAGTTAAAAGATAGCACTGAGAATAGATGCCACCACTATTCTGATTGCCCCCAAAGATCACTGAGATCAAAACAATAACTCAGAGTTATTCCTAAGACCCAAAATTTACAGTCATTCAAGTCAGAAAGATTGATTTGCAATGCCCAACAGATTAATACATCTTAGCCCAAAATGGATTAATATCTGGACAAGTCCATATCATGTGGAAATAGTCAGCTCTTCAAAATTTGCATCACCAATAAGCACTATACGTCAGTTACCCCATTCTCCTTGATCTCCCTGGGGTGTGTTGCCAAGAACTGATCAGTTATAAAAAGTAAAAGAAGCAATGTAAGATAGACTCAGACTGTGACAACTCCTAAACACCTTTATTCATTCCTTATGTAGCAACCCTGTTGAGATCAACTTCAACCAGGCTTTATGAGATCCCCAAACTATTGCCTAAAGAATTAATAAACCAGTTATTCAAATCTGCAAGCCTCGTATGATATGTAAGAGATAATAAAAAGGTATCAAAGGTTCTCTGTACTTGTGCTTAATCATTATTACCTGACTCGGGCTCCTTATTGACAATTCTTACCAGGGAAGCACTGCCACCATAATAGGATACCCTCATGATTTAAATGGTTGAAACTGTTCTCCCAGATCTCTTTGACAAAGAGATTCTGATTCATTTCAATCATAGCAGGGGTTTGCTGTCTATCAGAAATCCATTATTAAGCCATATCCTATTCCATTTTAATAAATGAAGATTTGGAATTACAGATGAGACTTTAGTGAACCAGCACCTTTCTAATCCACCAGGCTCCTAAATTTTGTTTGAGTTGGTACTTTAAGGATGTATTGAGTCTCAATTTCTGTTCAAAGGCAAACGGTCTTGGAGTATGCCTAGCCCTTAATGTCTGCCACCCAACTGGGCTTTAGCATACTCCACAAAGTTAGGAACACTGAGGACACAAAGCCATTTGGGGAAAAACAACTTAATTTTACTCAGTCTAGGGGTCTGGTTATTCCGTAAAAAATTGGAAGATCAGCTTTTGTATTTTATCAATACATTTTTTTTTTGCAAAATGCAGTAAATGGCAGAATAAAAACAATAGTTTAGGTAATAATCCCATTTTAATTGCCTGAATTTTATGAATGAATGTAAAAATGTAAATGCTTGTCTCTGATCATATCATATAAAACTGTGAAGTTCAAATATGATGTAACAGTGAAAGGATATGTCATATGGATGACAACAGCATTCTTTTACCATTTTAATTCCTTCAATTTAAGTGCTTGAACCTAGAACTTCAGTACAGGTTTTATTAAGTGGGAATAAAACGGCAAATAAGAATGCAAATTTAGCCAACAGAATCAGGAATTTAGGGACTGCCTTAAGGGGGTCCCAGAGCCAGATCACACCATTATCTGCAAACCATGATGAAAGAATGGGCAGGCCATATTTAAAAGGAATAAAACTGAAGAGGGCAGTTCACGGACTCTACTGGCAGCAAGTTTAATAAAAGACAAGCCCACGGTGCTGGAAAATCACATAAATGCTTTGAAATAAAATATCCTGTTAGCGCTTTCGTTTAAACAAAGTGTTAAACTTCATCAGACAACTGTTAGTTTCACATTCACTTTCTTTATAAACTTCCTTTAGTGTTGATTGGTTAAACAACTCATTAATATTAATGGAAGTTAAAAATCCATCATATATACATAAAAACACAAGCACCTATTCACTCTAAATGCCTCTGCCTACTACTGCTTATAATTATTAAATTTATAAATAAACTATGAATAACTATAAGATAAAATTCATTAAAGATCTTATGTAAACAAAATAAAACCAATGTTGAAAACTTTTTCCTAATAAGCATTTTTATGAACTGGATTTTGGTGTTAAAAAACTGCATTATTTAAAAGGAATAGCAAACTCACAAGTATTCCTCTGCAAAAAAACAATCTAAATGTTCTATATGTATTATTAAAAGTAGGGGCATAGGGCCAACCCTGTCTCTTTCCTCTTAATAGATGGATAGTCTCTGCAAGGATGGCATTAGTGAAGACCAGAGCCTCACATGAGTGATATAATGCCTCACAAGGTCTCCCATAAAAAAAAAAAAAAAAAAAAAAAAAAAGTGGAATCAAATGCATTTGAGAAGTCCAACAGCAAAACTGCTCTAGGGTCTAATGAAGTGGCAGTAGCTTGCTACAAAATTAACCATAGTAGTACAGTAGTACCAAGTCTGGACCACCCATTTGACCTTTAATAAAAACTTGTTGACTGTCCGTATTTAAATAACTCAAACAAGTCTCTGTTCCATGAGTTATCCTTGCATAAATGTTATTGTCCAGAAATAATAATAAAATATGCTTGTATTAACCAGGATTCTTGTTGGGTTTAGGTAAGTAAGTTATCCTAGCTTTGTTCATTAAATTAGGAAACCCTTGCAATGTTTCTGCTTCGTATAAAAACTAAGGAAAATTGGGCCTAAAACCTTCTTGTATCTTCTATAAATATCAGCATTCAAACCACTCAGTCCAAGCACTTTTCTCAATCTGTGAGTATCCATAGCATATTAAATTGGTGTTACAGAAATTGGTTGCATAAGGGCTTCTCTAGCCTTATTCAAGACCTCGGAGAGGTTGCTTCATCCTTACCACAATGCATATTAGAATGATAGGTCTCTCACAGATGACTAGCCATAATTTAATTAATTTCCACCAAGTTTTATGTAACTATGCCAATAGAGGCTCTAAGATCTATAATGGCAACCTCCCAACACCATTCAATAATTATTCTGGAAAATGATAGAAGTATGATAGAAGTAATCTGTTTAGTCCAAAAAAAGTTTTAAACCTATCCCATTTCTCCTGGACTAACATAAATTGTAAAGCCTTTATATTTTTGTTTAAGTTGCTAAAGATTTTCTTTTATTATAACATTTGAGCATCCTCAGGTTTTTAAAAGCCCATTCCTCCAACCCAGTTTGATTTGCCAAGTGGTTTAACTTAACTGATCGTCCATCCATGTGTTGTATACGTAAGAAATCATGAACGGTTTACTCTGATGTTCCTTTTCACTACTGTAACTACTCCAGTACCAAAGTAACCAGCTGCCCAAGTCATTGGCCCAATTTCTATCTTTAGCAGCTAATGGATCAAATTGCCAGGGAGTGCCTTCCCAATTTAGTTTAAAAAACAGTGACTTCAAGTAATACTAGATTATGATCCAAAACTAAATCAGAACAGTATCTAATTTGTACCACGTTATCTGTGAGAGATCTATCAAGGAGACAAAAATCTTGTCTACACTCAATCTCTCTTTGCGTACCTAAAAAAGTAAAATCCTTCTAGGTGGAATGATTGGCTCTCCAGGTGTCAATCAAGTCCTGAACAATGGTAAACTAACTTAAACATTTCCAGACTTTGGAAAGTACGGACTTTTCCAGAAGGAATTTTACCTTCCAAAGGACTGGGAACTTCATTAAAATCCCCTCATCATTAGCACTTTAGTATGTGGATTCGTGGCTTAGAAAGGGTACCCCAGAAGTCTTTCAGATAGCTGTCCTGCTCTTCACTGCGACCATAAAAGTTCCCAAATGATACAGAGGTATTTGCACCTTTAAAATTAACCACCTTTCTGTATGATCATTAGACTGTGATTCCGCTTGCCATCTTAGCTGTTTGTGAACTAATATCACAACCCCTCTTTTAGCGTAACTACACCCATCAGCTCTTCCCCAGCTGTGCCACAGGTGAAACTATCTGCCCTTATTTTTATATTTTATTTTCAGTTTCTTGCATAAAAACAGCTTTGTAATGTAATGAGTTATCTTTTAAAAATGGCTTTCCTCTTATAAGGACCCCTCTTAACCCCTTATACTCCAGGAAACAAAAACAGTTGAATCTAAAAAAAAAAAAAAAAAACATTTATTACCTTTCATCAGCACCTCTTCATTCTTGATCTCTTGAGTGGCAAGCAACCTCAGTGCTGGTAAGGAATTCCCCTTATGTAGATTTTGTCTTTACACACAAGGTTGTGATAAAGAAAAAAAAAATGCTCAACTATATCACCGTTGAAAGATTGGAGCATCACATTACAAAATGTCTAGACTCAAATTAGCTATAAAGTTAATATTAAGATGTTAAGTAAAAGGTACAAGTAGGCAGAGACATAAAGCAGAAAAAACTCTGCCCACTACAATAGATCCTCCACTTTATGCAGACATTACTTATAATATCAATTTGACTCCCCTTTGTCACATAAATATATAACAAAATTTAAAATTAACTATCATCAGTCTGCCCTATAAAACAGAATGTGAAGTCTTTAAAATCTAAACCTAGTAAATCAAACAATCTTGCAAGGTAAATAGAAAAAGGGAGGCCACTTATCTGAATAAGATCATTAAGATCGAATGACTCCAGTGTTGTAGGGGGATAAAGTCCTAAATGTGGTCCACCAACCCAGGTTCAATTAGTGGCTTGAGTGACTAACTGGGTGGCAGGGAGGAATTGGCATGCCCATCCTGGGGGGTGGGGGGTGTTCATTGGTGATACTCCATAAGGACAGGCATGGTGTAAATAGGGGAGTTGCCCTCGGACATGACCAATAAGCATGGGGCAGGGAAATGGAAAGTGGGTAGGGTATAACACACACACACACACACACACACACACACACACACACACACACACACACACTAGATAGAATCACAGACCACCGAGCCCCAGGACACCCTTAAGATTCACGATCAGCACAAGCAGCACTAGACTGAGTTGGCGGGTGGGGGGTAAGAAGTTGGCTGGTAGTCCTGGAGTGGATATGTAGCACTGAGGGCTGGGCTGGTAATAATGAGGTCTAAGATGGACCAATACAAATGATCATTAAGATCAGTATAGGTCCCACACTTATTTTGAAGAAGACATAGAGTCCGCAGGCAATGAGGTGTCCTCTTCTTACTTGATCAGTGAAATTTCCTCATCTGTAAGGTCTGGGTACAGAAGCCATTAATCAAACTGTTCTCCTTTTCCACCAGGGTAGCATAGTGAATCTCTACATTTCAGAAAAAATCCAAAATGCTCGATGCTGACAAGATCCAACCAATGGAAGACAGTCCAAAACATTCAAACAAGAAAAAAACCTTCCGGATGGATACTGCTGTCGTATGAAAGTTCTTTATTAAAACCAAAGAATAAAATCCAAAGACACAAGATATAAAAATGTTAGCACTTTCGGGTGTTACCCTTCATCAGACAAAGCACAATCATTATGAGACATTATTTAAAGCATACATAGACCAATCAGGGGTTAGTAAAAAACCCGCCTATTCCTCAAGGCGGGCTTCATAGGTATGACATCATTAAGGCCAGGCCATCTGTGGGCCATAAGTTCTATAATCCACCTAGACTCAATCAGTTCTGTCTGTTGTTTTATGTCCCCCCCTCTTTTATTCAGTGTAACATTCACTAAGGCCCTAAAAGTGAAAGCATGTGTTGGAAACTCATGGACATGCCTAAAAAGGGCATTATGTACATCGCCATTTCTTATGGCTGATAAATGCTGTAGCAGCCTCACTTTAAACATATTGTTGGTCTTGCCCACATAAAAACATGGGCAAGACCTACACTCAGCCAGATAAACTATATTTTTCGTCCTACAAGTTGCCCTAGCTTTCAGTTGTATATTCCTGCCTGTAGTGTGATGCACAAAGGTCGTATCCCTGTTAATATGTGGGCAAGCCTTGCATACTCCACACGGTGTACTCCCAACTTGTTTGACATAAATCCTATCCTGCATAGTGTGCTCTCTACAGAGAATATCCTTCAAATTTTTTTGTTTTTCCTATATCCAAACATAGGATGGGAACCTACAACCTTCTTAACCTTATCATCACTGATAAGGATATTCCAATTTCTCTTCACTATGTCAGTGATATCCTTGATGTTACTGCTGTAAGTAAATGTCATTTTAAAAGGATGTTCCTCTCTATTACCAGCCTTTACTACTTGAGTTCGAGAATGTAGCCATGGTTTGTAGTCTAGTGCCCTCTTCTCTTTACTATTCGAAATAGTCCTATCAACCATCCCACCTTTATAGCCCCTATCTAGTAGGAAACTTTTTAACCTACTGGTTTCTCCTTCAAAATTAGAGTCATCTGTGCAAATCCTTGATATTCTGCTCACCTGTCCCTGTATAAGACTCGGAAAGGTGTAGCGAGGATGCATGCTATCGTATGTTAACAGCGTGTTTTTCCAGCATTCCTTCCTGTGTAAGCCAGTAGTGAATCCTGTACTAGTTTGTGTTATCAAAACATCAAGAAAATCTATTCGAATATGGGAGGCTACCTTGGTAAATCTAAAAAAGTGTGTAGTGGAATGGAGATATTCCACAAAACAATCCATGGACGATATATCCCCTTCCCACAAAATAAAAATATCGTCCACGTAACGTTTATACAACTTAACATGGGACCACCAGAAGGGGTGATTGTAGATGAACTGGTTCTCCCAATGGGAGAGCACGAGGTTGGCATAGGTATTAGCACAGGGTGTGCCCATGGCTACACCCTGTGCTTGTTTGTACAGTTGTTCAGGACCCAAAAAGACATTATGATCCAATACCAGACATAACATAGTTACAATCAAATCTATCTTAGATTGCTCAACCTGTCTTGTCTTCAAAACTTCTCCTATGGCCATGGTACCATAGTCATTGTTAATGACAGTGAAAAGGCTGGCTACATCTAAGGTCACCATAAGATATGGGTCCTCATTCATTCCTCTCCGTACCTCCCCTAGTGCTCTCAGAAAGCCCCCTGTATCAGATAAAATATTCTTAGTGTCATCGACAATGGGTCGAAGTGTGGTTTCAAGCCATATCGAAACATTTTCGGTCACCCATTTCCTACCAGAAACAATGGGTCTAATGGGTGGATCCACTAAGGATTTGTGTATCTTGGGTAGACCCTTAAAAATAGGGGTCACTACATCTTCTATCCTGAGGAAATTATACAGATCCTCACTGATGACTTCCTTCTGCAAAAGTTGTTTCAGACTTGAGTGCACTCTATCTATAATAAATTTAACATTAAGTGGGTTAACTGGTATGTAGGTCTCCCTGTCAGATAGTAAAGAGTTCAGTTTGTCATGATAAAAACTGGTATCCATGACTACGATGGCCCCCCCTTTGTCTGCCATCTTAATAGTAATCCTACGGTTGTTACTTAAGTCATGTAGAGATTGTTTCTGTATGGGGGTCAGGTTGTAATACCTGTGCATCAAACCACCTTGAAAATAATCCATTAAATCTTTCTCACAAGCTCTGATAAAGAGATTCATAGATGCTGTAAAAGTGGGAACAAAAACACTAGGTTGTCTCAACTTCACCCTATCAGTATCATTAAATCCAAACATGTTGCGTAAGGCAGCTGTTCTGCAAAACATCATAATATCCATTATTACTTCATGGTAGACACTTTCCTTACTAGGAACAAATGATAGTCCCTTGTTAAGTACATAGAGTTCATGTGTATTCAAAGCATAACTAGATATATTATATACAATATTGTTACCAACATTAGTCAGTCCAGGAACCTCTTCTTGTTCTGTGAATCTCTGCTCTCGCTCAAGGAGCGCTTCCATGCTCCTTTCTTCCTGACTGGAACAGGTAAGTTGTTTAAAAATTTTGTTGTACATAAGCTCCTTTAGGGCGTGCCCCCAGTCGTAGTTCTACATTTTCTCCGGTTCCCCTCCCTTCTCTCTTATTATCTGAACCAGTTACGGAAGGTACTATGGTACCATGGCCATAGGAAAATTTTTGAAGACAAGACAGGTTGAGCAATCTAAGATAGATTTGATTGTAACTATGTTATGTCTGGTATTGGATCATAATGTCTTTTTGGGTCCTGAACAACTGTACAAACAAGCACAGGGTGTAGCCATGGGCACACCCTGTGCTAATACCTATGCCAACCTCGTGCTCTCCCATTGGGAGAACCAGTTCATCTACAATCACCCCTTCTGGTGGTCCCATGTTAAGTTGTATAAACGTTACGTGGACGATATTTTTATTTTGTGGGAAGGGGATATATCGTCCATGGATTGTTTTGTGGAATATCTCCATTCCACTACACACTTTTTTAGATTTACCAAGGTAGCCTCCCATATTCGAATAGATTTTCTTGATGTTTTGATAACACAAACTAGTACAGGATTCACTACTGGCTTACACAGGAAGGAATGCTGGAAAAACACGCTGTTAACATACGATAGCATGCATCCTCGCTACACCTTTCCGAGTCTTATACAGGGACAGGTGAGCAGAATATCAAGGATTTGCACAGATGACTCTAATTTTGAAGGAGAAACCAGTAGGTTAAAAGTTTCCTACTAGATAGGGGCTATAAAGGTGGGATGGTTGATAGGACTATTTCGAATAGTAAAGAGAAGAGGGCACTAGACTACAAACCATGGCTACATTCTCGAACTCAAGTAGTAAAGGCTGGTAATAGAGAGGAACATCCTTTTAAAATGACGTTTACTTACAGCAGTAACATCAAGGATATCACTGACATAGTGAAGAGAAATTGGAATATCCTTATCAGTGATGATAAGGTTAAGAAGGTTGTAGGTTCCCATCCTATGTTTGGATATAGGAAAAACAAAAATTTGAAGGATATTCTCTGTAGAGAGCACACTATGCAGGATAGGATTTATGTCAAACAAGTTGGGAGTACACCGTGTGGAGTATGCAAGGCTTGCCCACATATTAACAGGGATACGACCTTTGTGCATCACACTACAGGCAGGAATATACAACTGAAAGCTAGGGCAACTTGTAGGACGAAAAATATAGTTTATCTGGCTGAGTGTAGGTCTTGCCCATGTTTTTATGTGGGCAAGACCAACAATATGTTTAAAGTGAGGCTGCTACAGCATTTATCAGCCATAAGAAATGGCGATGTACATAATGCCCTTTTTAGGCATGTCCATGAGTTTCCAACACATGCTTTCACTTTTAGGGCCTTAGTGAATGTTACACTGAATAAAAGAGGGGGGGACATAAAACAACAGACAGAACTGATTGAGTCTAGGTGGATTATAGAACTTATGGCCCACAGATGGCCTGGCCTTAATGATGTCATACCTATGAAGCCCGCTTGAGGAATAGGCGGGTTTTTTACTAACCCCTGATTGGTCTATGTATGCTTTAAATAATGTCTCATAATGATTGTGCTTTGTCTGATGAAGGGTAACACCCGAAAGCGCTAACATTTTTATATCTTGTGTCTTTGGATTTTATTATTTGGTTTTAATAAAGAACTTTCATACGACAGCAGTATCCATCCGGAAGTTTTTTTTCTTGTTTGAATCTCTACATTGAGTGGTGAAGAAGATGAAGTACTTCTGAATTGTGTTGAGAAGCCGAAAGACATATTGACAGATTTACTCACATCTCCATAATCTTTTTTGCTAAGGGGGGAGGGTTAGTAGGTAATATAACAGTTTTCCTGTCTCTCTTTCTATTTTCCACCAGTCTCTCTTTTTATTTTCCACCATCACCACATCTCTATGTGTTTGCTACTGCGGTGGTGGTGCTGCGGTAGCGTTGTCGCCTTACAGTTAGACGTTGCCCGTTCGATTCTCAGTTAGAGCATCTTCTTTGTGGTGACATGCGTGAATGGGCGTTCCTTCGTTGAATGTTGTGCGTTAGGCCTGGCAAGCCAGCACGTAAAAATCTACTGCCAATCATTAGCGGACCGGAGTTTCGCTGTGGCGACCCCTACCCGGGAAAAGCCAAAAGACACAACAACAACCACATCTGTATGTGTGGCTTTAGAGTGTGATTCCAGGTCAGGAGAAATATTCTGATTAAAGAAGAGATTGTCCAGAACTGCTTCAGCTGTCTGGTGAAAAATCTAAGATTGCCCATAGATTTAAGTCTATAAATACATAGGAAACCATAAATGTACCTGTAATATTTTCTCCTTGTAAGCCTTTCTCTTGTAATACAAGGCTTTCGAGTGGTCTGGGGCCACCCTTCCTTTGCTCCCTTTGATATAATCGAACCAACAACCTCCTGATTTTTTTAAAGGATACTTCCTTTGTTGATGAAATCCAGACACTTTAAAATAAATTTCCTAGGGACATTAGGAAGGCATACCTGAGGCGAATTTCTGTGGGTATTTCAATAATAAGGAATGTACAATTCCCCAAAATTTCTTTCAAGACATCTATGATAAAATATACAGCATCTTCATCTATGAGGCCTTCAGGCAATTAAATCAGGCACATATTATTTTTTCTGACCTTATTGTCTATATCATTGACTTTATTTTCAAGCCAATGATATAGAGTGTGCAATTCTTTAACTTTAACGGATTGAACTGTTTATGATTCTGTTAACACCGTTATCTATTACTAATGATCAGTCAGACATTCCTTTATATCAGTGAGTTTCTGTTCATGAGTTGTAGATATGTTTTTAATATTTTAATTTCTTGGACATCCTGCGTTATCATTTGAGCCATAGCTGTCAGGACGTGGATAGTTAGGCAATGCATTTTGATGTCTTCTGTGGAAGTGTATGATGTATGCACCATCTTATCTGCTATTCCAGTCTCTCCAGTAGCCTATGCTAACATCTTCAAATGAGGCAAAAAAAAAGTCACCAAAACCTCCAGAACACAATGCCCAACACACAGATCAAAAATGGATGTCTTCATAGAGCTGAGCAGTTCAAAATATAGATCTGGAAGAGTAGGCAGCCACACTCCATTTAACTGTGAACCATTGCACATCTCTGAACACCCCCCCCAAGCTAGACAGCTATTATCAGTGGTGGCTGGTGACTTCCAATTAAAGGAGGGCTGCAGGAGACAGCGGAATGGGTGGGGCCAATGGTGAGGGGTGTGGCCAACTAGAAAGGGGGTGGGGCTATGCTCAAAACCACAACAACTGGAACTTTAATTAAATATGCTGCCCTGGGTGCCAAACAGTCATTACGAGAGTCCAATCAAGACAAAATGAAGTGTAGAAGAAAAAAATATTTCAATACATTGGCTACATGACAACTTACTTAATATCCAGATGGAAACAGGTTGTGAGGCATGAAAAAATAAATTACTTTTTAAATACATTACTGGAATGCCAGTCAAAATCAAGTATAAAAAAACAAGCAGCACTCAACTCAAACCTCTACTCTTTGCACTGTAGTTCTAATTATAATTTATATTCAGCTTTATAAAATTACCAAGTAACATGCTGAAAGTAGCAATCTCTGTGATACCCCCACTTGTAAAAATGTTTCTCATCCAAAAAAGACCTGCTGCCTGACACAACTATCTACTTGTTTCATGGGGAAGACATGATCAAAGTAAAAAATGAACAGCAAACAAGAAACAAGCTCAAGATAAATTGCTTAAAGGATTCCTGCACAAGTTATGGACCACACATGATAGATTGGCACTCTGTTTAGTTTACGGGTAAGCCTGGAAAGATGACTGCAAGTCTCCAGCAAAAGATGACTGCAAGTCTCCAACAAATGTAATGAGCTTCTGAAAATACTGTAATCTTGTCCTTTTATTACAAATACTGTCATATGCATTTCAATACCCAAGGCTTATACATTATCTAGTTATGTAAATATTCTCGACATGGCAACAACGAAAAGGCTTTCAATGCTGGTAATTCTTTAACAGTATGCTTATTAAAGCTTACTTGCATCTTACAATCTCTGACAAGCTTACCTGATGGTCATTAAATCATTGCTACTTAAACAGAGCAACAGGGCACTGTGACAGCATGCATTTCCTGAATAATAAGAAGCATAAATCAACAGTATAAAAATATGACAGAAAACCAGAACATTCTTCAAAATCAAGGACAGATGAAAAGCCACGGTCGTACTTGTGGTCTACCTTGCATGGGGGAATACTTTACACACTTACACTGCATAATTGCTCCTTGCCTTCCTTGGACACATCCAGAGCCACTACAATGGGGAGTGGGATGCAACAAGTATGTCACAATTTGAAATGTCTCTGGCTGACAATGATGGCTCTGACACTCATACCTCTCAACTTCAGAGCAAGAAATCTGGACAAAGCCATATATAGAACTAGAAGTGGGACACAGGCCCAAAAATAAGGACAATTTTTAAATATTGCTCTTATTAACTTAGATAATAGAACAGTAGTAGGTCTTGCATTAGTACGAATTTTCTGAAGGGTATGAAATCTGAAACTCAAATGTCTGTCATTATTTTCTAACTTCAATCTTTAATGACTTGCCACTAATTTGCTGGAAAAAACACAATTTTACAGGCCAAAATGTGATGCAAAAATATAAAGTTGCCACACAATACAGCTGGGAACCTGTCAAAAAAGGGACACCTTTTTAATATTAACACTGTTAACTTGAGCAGCTAACAAAATAAGAGCATCTACATGCATTTCTGAAATAAAAGTAATCTATAACTCTGATCATTACAGTTATATATAATTGTAAACCCTCCATGTTTTCTTCCAAAATTGCCTTTTTGAGGAGAGATTATTAGGGGAGAGCAACATTTTGAGCCAAAATTGGGGACAATGGAGAGGTTTGGATATTCCTAATTCTACAAAGCGATTTGCACATACCTCTCAACCTCTTAATGCAGGAAATCTGGACAAGGCCAAATATATTGGGGGAACATACAAACACTACTAAAAATTGTTCTTGTATAAACTTAAGACAGTTGATAGAATAACAGGTCATGCATTAGCATGCATTTTTCTGAGGGCTATGACGTCTGAAACTCAATGTCTGTCATTTAGTGACTTCATTCCTAAATGATTTGCTAGAAAACCACAAATTTTATGAGGAACAAACCAAAAATAAGAAGCAAATATCTATTAATTCTGCAAACATATGGACTACTGAGAGGTATAGTTCAACTGGGGCTGTCTGAGTTTGCTACCCCCCCTCACAAAATCATGGTCGAATGGAGCCTCCCCCCTGCAGCCATTCCAATGTCCCATTCCTTGGTTATTTTGGCTCATGTACCATAAACACTGTAATGTGCATACTGCTTTACTTCTGTGATGATTTAGATTTCATTTGAAAGTTTTATTTTGCATTTTACAGCACAAACCCTAATAGATATCTGTTAAACAAAGCAATGCAGTCTCACAATGAAAATAGACTTAGCATTAAAACTTCTCTGCCCTTGAAACTCACATGCATTGAAACAGCATTGAAACCCACACTTAAAGAAAATACATTTTGCCAGTGGCAGATAAAGATTAACTCTGGGCTGTTTTCAAAATCATAGGCCCCTTGAACATGAAACATACACATGCTCTTTGATACACCTTCCTGACTGTATTACATTATATTCCTTGTACAATACAGTACAGTTGTTAGAGGGCATTTTAAATTTATTGTTTTGAACATTTTTCCAGTAAACAATGAAACAAAATGCATACACCAATGACAAAATTGCCCAATTCAGAACATTTCCATCATAAAAAGTCTACTCAACCTTCTATAGTCCACCAGTATCAGTAAATATGCACAATCTCTGAAGTAGTAAAATTCACATTAAAGAAATCTGTAACTAATAACTAGGTTGCTGCTAGCAAACAACTTTATATGTCATTGTTCCATCTACAAATAAAGTGCCTGTTGCTCTTGAAGAATAAATTATCTATGTTGCATGCATTAAAAAAAATGATAAGCTAGTAATACCGCAATAGGGAATGGATAGCAAACTGATAACAGATTCATAGTTACTAGGTATCTTTGCCAAAAAGGACTGCAGCATCCACCCCTTTACAACACAGTACAGTATCAGCAATGCATCAACCTATTGTGGGAGTAGAACCCACAGCCTTTTGCATCAAAAGCAAGTACACTACCTGTTGTGCTATTAACAATGCAAGATGACTTAGCATAAGCAGCACTAAACTTTTGTTCCCATGCAGCTCTCAGCCCCTTGTAAAATCTACTCGACACTCAGCTGCATCTCTGAACTTTGCAGCACAAGAAATCTGGAAAAAGCCAAAATTTATTGGGGGGGGGGACAAAAGGTAAAAAAACAGGGACACATTTTAAACATTGCTTGTATAATGTTGGAAAGTTGCTAGAATAAAATGCGGTGTTACCACCATACATTTCACTGCCACGTCTTGAACCAGTGCAAAACAGTCAGAGCAACATACCACTATGCCATATCAGCAGTTTTGTGAAAGAGGAAGACGGAAACTTAAATGGCTACCATTTAGTGAATTCAGTTCTCACCATAGCACAGCTGTCAACCTCTTAGCACAAAACACCTGAACAAAGCCAGTAATGGGTGAATACAGCCCCCAAACATTCATTGAATTCAGTTCTCACCATAGCTCTCAACTTAGCAAAAAACACTCGGACAAAGCCAGTAATGAGGGAATATATCCCCCAAACATATTCAGTGAATTCAGTTCTTACCATAGCTCTCACCCTTAGCACAAAACCTGGATGAAGGGGGAATACAGTCCCAAAAATAGGGACAAATTTCAAATATCCATCTTATACACTTAGAAAATTGCTAGAATAAAAGCTTTTGTGTTACCATGCACTTTCTGAAGAATATGAAGTCTGATATTCAAATGCGTGTCATTTTTAACATTTGTTAACCAGGAAAGTTTGACTTGGAACAAAAGCTAATTTTTAGCAGAGGCCCAGGGAGAAACACTCCAGACAGACATGTCTTTGTAAGATGGGAGGACACTAGAGGAAACAAAAACAGGGAGGGCATACAGACTCCACACAGAGGGTAAGGCACCCCAGCCAAGAATCAAACCAGAGAACATGTAGCTGTCAGGCAACAATGCTACCACTGCAAGGACACAAAAATACAGAAACCACAGATTTTATGATGAACAGAGCAAGTATGAGGGAAAAAATCTGCAACATTTTTACAAATGGTGGTGGGTAGGGAATTCAGGCTCTTGCCACCTGTGCCCAAGGTACAGGATTCAAGCCTTATTCTCTACCCACCACCATGTAGCACCTGGGGCATTTTATACAGACACACACACACACACACACACACACACACACCCTACCTGGATAGATGTAGATCCCTTCGTTGCAGCATTAAATCCACAGCCGTTGGAGCACTACAAGCCCGCCCGCGCACTACATCCTTCCCTACATTCGTTGGAGCATTAAATCCACCACAGCCCGCAACATGTTCTTCCCCAGACGAGACTCCCAGACTGCCGACGTTGCAGTCCGAGTCCGATCCCTTTCCAGTGACAGTCTATGCAGTTACAACTGCATAGACTTCTGGGATCTCTGCTCTTGAATGTTTCTTAATCCGGACTGCTGCTGAGACAGTCTGTGCATGCTCCAGACTGTCTCAGCAACAGTCCGGATATCGGAAACGCTGCTAGTGCGCATGCACGAAGGTCCGCTATTTGTGATTGTTTTTTTATTTTCTTTTCTATTTTATTTTCTCTTCTTTCTTTTTTACAGCTGGGGGGGGGCTGCAGTCCAGCAGTCCAATAGCACGGGCCGCCCCTGCTTATTATAAACTTTTTATTGCATTTCCTGACATTTCTGCATATGCTTCTTTAATCTGAGTATAACCATCTTTAGTCTAGTCTATCTTTCAGACTAATGCAGTGTTCTGTCACCCTTCTAAATTGCATCTTATATTTGTTTAGCAGTGTCAAGCAGTCATGTGGGATATCTGCCAAAGGAAAGTTCAAATGGGAAGAACACATTTGAAGCCTGTGGAATCTCTGTTACCACAGACAGTAAGAAGGGTAACAACTGAACAATACATTGATATAAAGTGAATTCCTCATTCATTAAGTATCTCTTTAGGAGTACCCACTCTGGAGAATAACAATAGTTCTCTGGCAATAGCCTTAGAATTACCTTTGCATAATGGCACTGATTCCATAGCATAGTCTGTTATTACTGGTATGTGTTGATACACCTTATTAATGGCTCTACAGTATTCATAGCAGTACATATATATGGCACCACTATAATATGCATTTGGATCAATGGTCTCTGGAATCCAGGATGTCTTGCAGTGTTCTGGCATTCTGGACAAGAAACACAGAAATGTTCTATCTCATGCCTTAGTTTTGCCTATCCACAGTTGACCTTCTAGTATGTGACTATGAACTAGTTTCATTAGTAGGGTACTATAATGTGTTCTCACTAGCAATTAATGTAAAATTTCCTCCCTGCCTTTCTTACTCTATACAAGAGATAATCTTTGAATTGAAAAAGCAGTAAGCAATGGAAATACCCTGTTTACTTTCCTGCACTACTGCATTGGTAATATCATATTCACATTGTGTATTTTTTAAAATGTATGTGGCTTACCTATAAGTCCACTGACTCAGTGCTACTTCCTTCACTAGCTTGTGAAAGTATAGCTTCCTTTCCAAAAAAAACTTGGCACTGCAGCTTCTTTCATGTTTTCCCCCTTACAGAGGGTAGAATTTTACAAAAAAAACTTTTCTTCTTTAGCTTTTCTTCTGTCTGAACATACTTCCTGATAGTTGTCTTTTTGTTTAGCCTTCTATTCTCCATGGGCAGAAATGGGTCTAGAACTTTGCATTTTCACTAATCTCACTTTTACTACTTTTTCCTGTTTTTTTAACTTCTCTGTTTCTTTGCTAACAGTTCTAAATATCTATGCAGACTTTAATTTTGCACTTATTTTTACTTCAGAATTTCTGTTATTTTACTTTATTTCTTTTACTATAGTTTCATAGGAATGTACAATGCTAGCTGCCTTTGTGGGCTATTTTAAGCCTAGCTAATTTCCCCTGGTGAGATTCAAACTCTGTACCTCTTGTCTCTGAGGTAACCACCTTAACCATTGTGTCAACCCCGACATGCTTATGCGATTGGGTTTCCTGATGTTCTGTCATTATGGTAGGTTTCTGGTAATGTATAGGATCTTTTTTAATCACAACTAGATTCTAGCCACATTTGTAGCTTATATGCTAAAGATCTTCTCCTGGTATTCATTGTGGATCTCTGTATAGGAGTGTCACTGTCTTGCTCGTCCCACTGTTATACTGACTGGTTGTATCAAGCTGTTGCTTTACCACTTTCTTATTAAGTGTATCAGCCTACCCCACGGTGTCTATTGATTCTTTCTTCTCCCACATTTTCCTCAGTGCTTTAAAATGGGGAAATATTTTCTTAATATGAAACCATAAATCAAGTCAGCTACATGATGTAAAAGATTTCCTAGAACTATTTGAATCTCTACATATGTGAACTGATACTCCTTTTGGTCACATTGAAAGCTTCTTACATCTTCTTTATGTCTATTATCTTATGCTTACATACTAGAGGACCCCTGAGAAGGGTAATTATGCTGGCATAGACTAGCAAGGCTTGAACTTCACTCCCTTTCAAAAATTCAGTACTACTAGCTTCGTTATAATGCATTGACATAATGCTGACTCATTATTCAAGTTGCAATCTTATCATGTTCCACAGAACCAGGTTTATTTGTAGCATACATCTCAGTTTTCATATTTGCATGTCTAGCATTCAGTACTAGTGGAACAGATTCTGACTATATGACCTTTCCCTCCTTATTTGAAATCTGTTGCTCCATTTGCTGCTGCTTTTTTATTTCACAGAAAATTGCATATTTCATATTACAGTTTTAGAGTCAGAAGCAGACATTTCAGTTTTTTGCAGTATGCTATTAAATAATAAGTGCTGTACTAAAGTTATCAGCTTGTCATTTCTTGGGATCCCTTTGAAACACCCACCTTTTTCACAGTGCTAGGCAATGTTTTTTCCAAATCTCTCTACATCTAGAATGCCTAACACTTATTTATTTTATTTTACATTTCTTTTAGTGATGCTATTGGGCGTTATCCACAATTTTAAATGTTTCAGGTCATACTTCTGAGATCTTACTGGTTTGTCAAAATTAAAAGTCCAATTGCCGAATCTATAGCTTGCATTTCAGAAATTATTTCAGTCCTAGCTAGACCCTTTTTTAACTTCATAATATCTGTGTATTCAGTCCCCTCCATATCCATATATATTTTTAATGCAATTCTACGAGCTGGGATGACAGGAGTTTTGCCCACTCTGCTTTGCACCATAATCTTGGGCAGTGAATCATTTAGAAGCTTTAAGACAGGATTCCAGGATATCTTCTTTGATCAGCTTTTATTTATTTATTTTATTTTATTGCATTTGTTTATGGGAAAGTCCACTGGGCCTAAAATAGTCAATTTTCAGTGGAGGCCCAGGGAGAAAAGCTCTGGCAAGAACATAGATGCAGAAAAAAATTAAACATTAATTGGTACAGAAGTAGAAACAGTGTTGCACACAGTGATTACAGTGATATATACAGCATATATACATAAAAGCAGGACTCTAGCTGGTTTGATTACAATAATATATACAGAATATATACATAAAAGCAGGAATTTAGTTGGTTGCCCAATTAATTCAGAGAGGTATAAACAGAGGTTTATTAATCAGCATTATTGTACCAGTATCAACATGTGATGAAAAAAATAATAAATATGGAGAAAGTATCATCAGTCAGTAGTAGCAGAAAGCATAGGAGTTTAGTTATCTTGTAAGGAGACGGAAGAGGTTAGGCTATAGAGCAAGTACATAGCCAGGAAGAGTTGAGATGATTTTTCAATATTTGTTTGAAGGTGGTGGTGCAACCTGTGTTTCTTATAGAAGGTGGAAGTGAGTTCCATAGTTTGGTGATAGTGAAGGAGTAGAGGAACTGACCAGCAGGTTTTATGTCTGGCACATTTCTTGGAATTCTTATCGCGCTGGGTAGTCCTATCAATTGCTTTTGCATTTGTCCAACTTTTGGTCAGCATCCACCTTGGATTCTACAGGCATTTTAAGGAGTTCCTCTATGGTTGTATGTAAAAGGCAGCAGTGGTTAAACCACCAACTATTCTGTTAACTGACTAAATTCTTAATAAACACAGTTAACTTGGAGATTAAGTGAAAAAACAAAAAAGAAAAAGCTGTAACCCAGAGTGAGAAAAGATCTGTCACACCTTCAAGGTAGCCATGACTCTCTTCTGATACTTACATCATTAGACAAATCACCAGTTGCCTATTCCCTCATACTATTGGATGTATTATGACTCTACATATGTATAGCAGCAGTTCCTTTTCCCCTCCTCAGGGCCTGTATAACTTAACAAAGTGGTGCTGTTTGACTTAGAGAAGGATGTTGTGATGGACGGATGTCACAAGGTGACACTATGGTTCATCTGGAGAAGAAGCCAGGGGTAGGCTGGTGTCAGTGGTGCCTCTAATAGTTATCCGTACAGCAAAATAAATAAATTAATTAATAAACCACTGTTTTATCTCCTTTTTCATATTTTCCTCTCCTTTCCCTTCTCCAACATGCATATTAAGCTCTTTTAGATTATGTTTGTATTGCTTCTTCTGCAGACACTATGCCATTTTCTGACTTCCTTTGAATTTCATTAGTTTTGATAACTTTGCAAGCACAAGGCCTTAAAATTACGTATAGTAAGAGGCAAATCTTTCCTACCCTCAGTAGACAAGCTATTAACTTTGTTTAACTCGGGATGCCTCTTTCTGCATATTCTAGGATTTTACAGCTGTCCTTAGCACTTTATTATATTATATGATTTGCTGATTTGCTTAATTTGAGGTCATGGGGTAGGTATGTCACCTCTATGTGCAGTCTCTGCTTTTTTGCATTTTACTACTTATGCATTCTCCTCAGTTATACTATTTTCCAAGTGTTTTGTTCCTCATATGCATTATTTTGCACTTTGTTGCATTTATGCCTCTAGATGTAATAAGGGGACATCATTTCACGACTTGTATACCAGCACTATGACAGTTTTTTTAAGCCACAAGTAAAAGAAAATTATATATGTATTTTATATGTGTGTGTGTGTGTGTGTGTGTGTGTGTATGTATGTATGTGTATGTGTGTATATACATATATATATATATATATATATGTATAAATATATATATATATATATAGTTATATATAAATATATATGTATATATATAAATATATATTTATATGTATAAATATATATGTGTATATATTAATATATATATATATATGTGTATGTGTGTATATGTTTATGTTGATATATTGATATATACAGACACACACACACACACACACACACACACACACACACACACACACACACACACACACACACACTCTGTATGGTAATAATTTGAACCCAGTAATAAACCTCACAGTGTCTCATAAGTCTATTTTCTTCAGAGTAGACTAATTTTAGTCCTGTACTTTATATCCCATTCTTGAATTACTACTTTAACTAAATTAACACTTTAGGATACTCACTTGTGTTATTTAATTTGTTTTTTATTTTTTATGTTTCACTGTATAAGATGTCTTGGTCAGGTTTAGGTAGACCATTGTTCCTTGTCTTTTATGTTGCTTATTGAGTCAGACGGCATTAATGAATTTCTGTACCATAATGTAACTGTTCTAAATCTATAATAAAACTTGGTCTTTCTTGTTCCCTTAGGTCCTCAAAATATTCAGCAGGAATATTTTAGAAGTGATTCTGTTTCTTTGCCATTGAGTACAAACAGACCGTTCTGTAGTTCCTACCTGGGCATATCACTTATTCCAGTGAAGAGAAAATCATTCCTCTAACTCTTTTGTTATTATTCCACACCTCCCCTTTCATTCCTGATCATCAAGACCCATTCTCCTGCCTTCAATTCCCTTGGAGATTACTATCCCATGTCACACTATGAGGGTGGGGGTGGGGGTGTCTCCTTCTTCCAGAGGGGATTTGTTTCATTGCACCTTTCTTCTTGGTCCAGAATGAGGGGTGAGAATCAGTCAGTGGTTTTTGGCAGTCATCCCTTGGAAGGAAGTGCTTTCTGTTTTTAGGTCTCTAATCCCTCCACTGATTGTTGAAATGCAGGCTAACTCTGTAACATATAATGCTTTTGCACCTTTGCTTGGAAGGCTACAGTGAATACAAACAGTCTTACGGTGCCAGGCCAATGTCCCTGGACCAGTTTACTGCCAGTCATATACATCCCATTCTCTGCAAGGTGTTAACAAGTAGGGATCTGGAACATTTCCCTTACCTAAAAATCTGTAAGCCAGCATTGACCATTCACTCTTACCTTCTTTCATTGGTTCTTCTAGTGCTCACATTGGCCTAAGTAGTATGGGCCACAGTCAGGACTTTATCTCTATGTCTTGGAGCTGACGGTTTTATACTGGGTAATTTTGATTAGACCTGATTAAGACTGATTAATTATTTACACAGTGGCCTGTGGACCTATGAGAAAGACCGCTGGAATGAGCGGTAGAGAGGGAATCCACAGAGGTATTCATGAGAGAATAGGGCAGGTGGAAAAAGGGTAAGGGGAAGCCTGTGTTAGGGGAGGTGGAGTGTTAAGGAACATAAATGGACAGACAGCTTATTGGTCTCCTTATGTTATCATGGAAGTGCAGTATAATGTAAGTGTAATCTACAGTCCATTACACATGGGAGACAGGGACTTATTATCAAACAAATACTTTGTTAGAATAGAATGACTTATAAGGTTGTGGGATCATGTTCCTCAATTTGTTCACTCGGTAGTAGAAATGGTAATTGTGGTATAACAAGACCACATTCTTGCTTCTCTTTTGGAAAGCTGGTCTGCAGAAATCAAAGTTATTAGATGGCTGAGTATAGATCCAGTTAATCTGAATAGAAACTTCAGTATAATGACCTTCTGCACAGTACTAGTGCCACACAGTTGC
The DNA here is from genome assembly GCF_019279795.1 of Protopterus annectens. Lineage (NCBI taxonomy): Eukaryota > Metazoa > Chordata > Ceratodontiformes > Protopteridae > Protopterus > Protopterus annectens. The sequence continues at coordinate 1,357,334,568 of NC_056725.1, forward strand.
TTTTACAGTAGACAGTCGATTTTCCGAACTAATTGGGACCTAGGGTAGTTCGGATAATCAAATTGTTCGGATAATCAAACATATAAATGAACCGGATAAAAAATGTTTAAAATCTTGTTTTTTGCGGCACGCAGGAAAACATTTTTCAACCAGTCAGTGATTCTAGTGGACGATAAAGAATATTTTTCACACGAGTTAGCTACAAGCTCAAAAAAACATGCTCAAGTGAATACGTATAATGTTTTCATATTCAGGCTTTATAATTTTTCCTACCTGAAAGCTATGGAAGGCTGATTCCGATTTCTGATAATTGACGTTCAGATAATTGACTCTCTACTGTACTTGTTAGATATATAACATAGCCTTCTGCTTTGGAACAGAGCCATAAGGCATGGTAACAGTTCCCCAGCCATACCCCTTAGGAAATATCAATTTAGGCCATCAGGCCTGGCAGCAGAATTAGGTTTATTACTTAATAATAACCTTCTGTCATATCATCAGCCCAGATAGTTGGACAAGTTCCAGTAGTACCTATGGATGGACTTGGGGAACCATTGTTCAATAAATGTTATCCTTAAAGATAAGCAAGATGCTCATCGTATTGATCACTGTTGCAGTAACCTTTGCTATATGGGTTATCTCCTGCACAAGATATAGCAACCGGCTACCTTCCAAAGCTTCAAGGACAGCTTCTACACACATAAACCATTATTCATCTTGAGCTGAGCTAGGAAAAAGAATGGTTTGTGCACCAAGCCCTTCAGAGTTTTCCTGCCACTGAAGAACACTCCTTTTGTGGGCTTTTGAGGATCGACTGTTTTCACATTTTCAGTTCCTGGGCAGAGAAGTTCCCTTTATGGATTTGTTTTTAAATTTTTATGACTACAATAGAACTTTTTCTATGAAATTAGTTATTTTAAGCTAAGAAAAGTTTTTTATAGACTATCACATGATTTTATTAACTTTTAAGAGTGAGTGTTTTTACTTTTGTGGAAAAAAGCTGTTAAACTAATTCAGAACTACTTTTTTCTTGGTAAAAGCTGTGTTATTTATCTTCTGTGAAAACTGGGGCAAATATTAAAGTGCTTTTCACTGTGTTTTTATTGGAAAAAGTGACTTCTTTACTAATACTCTGCTTTACTGACCACTGCTGTCAGGCTTCTCCTGGAATCAGGCATCTTTTTCAGCTTTACCATAGAACAATCTGCCTGTTGTTCAGTTCTTCCTTCTACCAGACACAAAAAGAAGAAAATTAATAAACAATATTTGCCATCACAGCAGGCTGCAAACTGTTTTGAACACAGAGGAGTGGCTGTTGTTGTCTTTTCTAGATTTACAGACCATTCAACTTTTTGCTTAGCACCCTCTGGTGTAGTCCCTACAGGCATCATGGACCAAGGGTTAGACACGTCCTTGGCAGCTCTTGGAGTGCCCATCGTGGACAAGGGAGAACCACTATTGTTGGTTCTGGGAGAAGTCTATCCTGACTGAATAGCATATCTGTAGAGATGACTGCCTGGTAAAACTGGGTCTGCTTCTTTAGCACTTCCAGTCAAAAAGAAACAATTTAGAGATGTTTTTTCTTGTCTCAGGTATGTTGGACAGAAGTGATTTATTAGGTTTAACTCTGGGTTTAGTTCAAAGTCTTGACCCTTCCAGTTTATCTGTTTTTTGGCAAGAGAAAAAGGGATTCTTCATTTTCAGAATAGTTTAAAATTTTGAACCATAAAATGATTGTGAAGGACAATTTCTGGTTTTGTCCTCAGGTTTCTGATTCAGAATTTGAGGAAAGTGTAGCTTTTGCCAGTCCCTTTGAAGGATCCCCTTTTTCTGAAACTATTTCCAGAAATAATCTGTTTCAGTGGGAGCATAAAGACATTCCACCGCCTCTGAAGAAGTGTTATGATGTATTACAAATGAATTTTCCTGAAAATATATCAATTCCTCCTGTTCTTTCTGTACAGGCTGATGTATTTGTTACAGCCTATAACATGCCTGACAACCAGTCTGCTTCCTCCAAGAAAGCAGATAAGTTGTACAAAGTTCCTCAGTCCTATAAGTTTTACATGCTAATCACAGATGAGACCCAGCAATTATTTCCCTGGTGAACTCAGCTGCTGCTAAACCTTTGGTTAATAGTAATCCCTCCCCTTTGGATAAGTATATTCTTCTGCAACACATATTTTTAGAATTCTCAACCATAACATTTCTATGTTAAAGTTTGTACTTGTCTCTTTTGAGACCATGAGGAACAAAATGGCATCAGTTTTCTCTTCAGAGAAAAAATATCTTTATATAATCTGATTGCTCCTGTGTCTCAAGTTGCTACCCACTGTTTGATATGAACTTATGATACTGTTGATGCCACTTCCAGGGCTGCTGTGACTGGAACTGTTATGAGGAGGTTGCCAGGCTACATACTCAAAACCTTCCCAAGGATGTTAAAACTGAAATTTTGAATTCTTCCACAGAGAGGTACTTTTTGGACAAGCTGCTGCAGAGGTCCTCAAAAAGTGTGATGAGAGAGGTAAGCTGATTCAAGGAATTTCTCTGTTTTTTTTTTCAGCCTTCTTCTTTAATTTTGTGAAAGGCTTTGAATGCTAGCTATACAACTGTTTTCACAAAGCAAAATAAACAAACACGTTAAGCAGCTGGTAAGCAAACATTTAGAAACTCTTAACTCTTCCAGAAAGTAAGAACTAATATTTCTATCTTTGACAATGGAACATTTCAGACAGTTAGGTTCTGAAAGTAGTTCATCAGGTTTACAGATGGCAATGGGTATCTCTCCCTTCTTCTCAAGGGATTCCCCTTCATTCACCAGATCAAACTTCCCTTTACCCCTGTTATTCAGCACCTACTGACTTAGGGTTGCGAGAAGTGGTCTCGCCTCCTAAGGCAGGAAAAGGGTTTTGTTCAAGAATTTTTTTTAACAGCGTTATAAAAATATCACTTAAAACACAGGCAGAATAGAAAAGAAAAACAAATAGAAAAGAAAAACAAACCATATTAACATTTTTTTCAATATATACACATTATATGTTACATGTTTTCATTCTAACAACTGTCTTTCAGTCCAACATTAGATAAATCACTCACTTCCTGCCTTCCTTTAAAACCCCACTCTCCTCCTAAACATTCTCTATGTATTGTTCCCACAAGTTGCACTCATTTCTAAGTAATTTGCTCCTTCCCTTTTCTAAAGATCTATCTTCCAGGTTTTTTTTTATCTCTTTTTAGCAATATTCAATGCTTCAAATACAGTTGGTTTAGATTTTGATTTCCATTTTCTAGTAATTACTTTTCTGGCAGCCAACAAAAAAAATTTACTGGGCCTTACTATATCTAGACAATTCATATCATGTATTATTTTTGTAGGTACAACAATTTGCTCCCCTAATAATTCTGACAATAGTACTCTGTTGGAAATTTTTTAAATGTTCCAATGCATTACACTCTCCAAAAACATATTCCCAATGACCTCTTTCTTCCCTATCACACTTGTGACATTTGCTGTCTAGCTAAGGAAAAATTCTTTGAAGTCTGCTTGAAGTATAAAAAAAATACCTATGCAAAAACATCCAAGAAAAAATCCTAAACCTTCTGGAATTTATTGCAGACTTGAAAGCCATACATCTGACTTTTCATTGTTCCCTTGTAAATGTTTTCCATTCTCTTTTCCCAGTCTTTTCTAACCTCCTCTGATTGCTTCTTATAGTTATCATGCAATATTTTATTTGCTGTACTAATTATCCCCCTTTTAACAGCATTTTCTGTTCTAGATTTGAATAAAAATTCTACCAGAGCATGTCTTTCACTTAAGAATCCCCTATCACTTTCTCTGTGTGTATATTCTCATATCAGTCCTTGATAGTGAATGTAGTCTGTAACCTGCAGTCCAAACTTCTTGGCCTCGTCCTACTCTATTACTTTTGCTTAACAAGTTATTTGCTCTCAGTACCTTAGTTCCTTTGCTGATTGTCTCCAGTAATTTCCAACACCATCTTGCCTATTTTCTGAACCTCTACTTGTAGTCAACCCTATTGGCAAAATCTCATTTCTCCATTCATGCATTGGTTTATTTTTTTAATACTTTCTGCACCTTTAAGACTATAATATTCTGTATGGTGGTTATTATTCTTCTTAAGGATCTGCATCCAAAATCTCATTCTGTCTTTGTTTCTTGAACGCCCCCCCACGCTTCATCACCAGCTCTTTCCATTTTCCTGTTTGGGTTATGTACTTGAGCCTTAAGTGTATACAAGAACATTTCTATCTCCACTCCTTCTATCTTAACTATTAGTTGTTGAGCCTCATCTTCTTCTTCTAATCTTGCCATAATTACATCAGTTAATTCTAAACCACCTTGTTCTATTAGGAGAATCAACTTATCACATTTAATTCTTGCCTTTTTCCCTACTAGATAAATTCCTTCATGTCTTTATTATGTACACAACTTCTCTCATTGATGAAAATATACCTGGCCTGTTTATAAAACTAAAGAGCAACTAGCCGGTTCAGAAACACCCATATTTGAAACACAATGTGATAAGAGTACTTAAGACCTGCGATAGAGTATTCAACCCCATAACTTTTAATAATACCCTCTCCTCTATAGACGGGTCTTTCCTTTCATTCCTACCTCTAGATGAGGCTGTCTCACAATTTAACTCCATCTTCCTCAACACCCTAAACTCTCTTGCGCCTCTCAGATCTGTATGAGTTGAATCTTAATGTTCTCCTTGGCTTACCCAAACTACTCAGTCACTAATCCAGAACAGAGATTCTACTTGGAAATTCTGGCATAGAACTAATTCCCACCCTGACTATCAAAAATATAGAGAACTTTATAACCTGGATGAAAAACACATCAACATGGGCAAAAAGAACTTCTACCACTTATCTGTATCCTCCAACTCCAGAAACCCCCCAATGTTTGGAAAACTATGAGCCATATCTTCCACTTTGGTAATCCCCCTACCCCAAACCCCATGCCCTAACAATACCCCCCATGAAACTGCATCCATATTCAATTCCTATTTCATTGACGCCATCAGTAATCTCCTACAGTCCTCTAACCAAACCAACCCTTCAGTACAGTAGGCTACTGTGCCACTGTAAAGTAGGTCACATAAGGCACCGTGTGAGGCTAGTGTGCTGTGCCTCTGTCAAGCAGGGGCACAGTGGAGATCCCAGGGTTTGAATTTGCTAAGCCACCAGTTTCCACTAGCTACATTAAACATCTTCTTCTTGCCCTGAAGCCATGTTCCCCATCTGCAGACAACTTGCCATCTTCCTTCCTCATGCTAGCTGCTAACACTATAGCATATCCTGTCTAAGTTCTCATAAATCACTCTATTAGCAAACCCACAGTTCCTACTCTCTGGAAAAAAATCTATCCAATACCCATCCACAAAGGTGGAAACTCTGTTGAAGTTTCGAATTATCAACTGATTGCCTCTAAAATCCCAGAACACTGTATTGATAAACAACTTTTGGCCTATCTTACTCAAGAAAACCTATTTACACCAACCCAACATGGGTTTTGCCCCAACCATAGCACCACAACTGCTCTTATTTCTTTCACTAACTCCATCTGCTATGCCAGAGACAATAACAAACTGATATCCTGTCTCTTCCTTGACCTCTCTAAAGCTTTCGAAAATGTCTCTCACCCTATCATTCTATCTAAACTCTCTCAACTTACTCTATCTTCAGCCACTATTTCTTGGTTTAGCAGTTATCTTGCTGACGAACAACAATCTGTCAGATGGTTCTCTGCTCTCTCTCCCCCTTCCTTCCTATCAAAACGGGAGTACCCCAAGACTCAATTCTAGGTCCCCTTCTCTTTAATATTGTCACTAATCAACTTTACACATCCTGTCCTCAGGCATCCCTCATACCGTATGCAGATGACTCTACCATTATCTTTCTTGCTGATAACCTCTCTGACCTATTATCCATGATGCAAAACTCTTTCAACCTCACTGAATCTTGGCTTATCAACAATCAACTTATACTCAACCCCACTAAGACAACCCTTCTACTCTTCCTCCCTGAAGTCCTCATTGACCATCACCTCCCTCAACAACACTATCATTAAGCCTGACACCCACACTAAGCTCCTTTGGGTGATCATACACAATCAACTCAAATTTAACGTTCATGTACTCCACAGCAATAAAAAAATACCGAAAACTAGGACTTCTCCACAGAAACAAGCAGTTCCTCACATCTGACTCCAAAATCTCACTTTCTGAAGCTTACATTCCTCCTAACGTTTTCTACTGCTGTCAAATCCTCACAAACCTACAATCCTCTCTACTCACTAAACTAGAAAGCACCTATAATAAAGTTGCTCAATTTGCTGCCAGTCTTCCTCCTAAAACCCACCACTGCCTTGCCCTCGGACACTTAACTGGCTTGAGCTTCCTCACCACCTCTTGCTATCCCAATGTATAATCCACTCTATCGTAACCAAGCCTTCATCCTGCCCTAAAATCTCTTCACTGGTCTCCCTTTATATTCCCTCTAGAATTCTACAAAGCTCTGACCAACATCTCCTACAGATACTTAAGTCAAAAAATACTGTTGGCCAGAATCTCTATAGTTATCTCCCTGCTCTTTCTTGGAATAAACTTCCCATGACCCTTAGAAATATCTCTCTAGTCCATGTGTTTAAGAAAGCTCTTAAAAAACACCTTTCCAGTATTTGGATCTGCCGCTGTAATCATTCAACTTGAACTCCTTCCCTGTTCCCCCCTTACTTTATCTCCTTATCTCCCTATATCCACCTCACTTCCTGTCAATTAATCTCTATAACTTCCATCACACTACTCTACTACTGTTTATCATGCTACACAACTCTATACGATTAACCTCTCATCTGTGTCCTAGTTTATTTTCCTTGACTCATACACTAAGAATTCCTATACCTGTAGCTTCAGTGACTCAAACTGCACCTAGATTTCTCAGTTGTATACTAACAACAGTCCAACTACTTAACTACTTGATCCCTCCTATTTTCTGGTCCTTCACTAAGCATTTATACTTGTTTTATTAAACTGTTATTTTACTGCTGTCTTTTTTTCTTGTACCTCTAACAGCAGTTGCTGAATTATGTTTTCTGTTTTGAAATTTTTAATATTTGTCATGTAATTTGTTGTTAATCTCTATATTTTGTTATATAATTTTGTTATTAATCTTTCTAATGTGGAGCTTTGTCCTGGGACTCCTATTGTTCGGCATTTATTTCTCAGATGTGAAAGCAAACATGGGAGGGTTGTGGCTGACAAAGTTTGCAGATGACTGCAAACTAGGCGCCATAGTCGATACACCAGCTGACACATGCATCTTACAGAAAGGTCTTACTGAGACAGACAACTGGTGCCGAAGTCATGGCCTTAAACTAAATGCCAAAAAATGTATAGTCATCCCCTTTGGGAAAAACAAAGAAGCCACAAATTATCACATAGGCAGTAACCCATTGAGTACGGAAAAAGTAATCAGAGACCTGGGGACCCAAGTTGACAGTGACCTCTCATTCGACACCCACATTGCCAAAGTGGTTAGAAAGACCTTCTACCTTGCCCACCTTATCATGAAGGGATTCACATCCAGATCAAAGGAGGTCTTTGTACCCCTATACTCCTCCCTTATCAGGCCCATGATTGAGTACAATGCCCCATTTAGTATGTACCTCACCCGGCACCTGCAGCAGCTGGAGAGACCCCAAAAGTACCTCACCAAGAGGATCAAGGGTCTCCAACATATGTCATATGCTGCCAGACTAAAGAAACTCCAGCTCTATTCAGTAGCATACCGCCTACTCAGAGGTGATCTATGCCTGACGTACAAGGCCATGTCCAATCAGAAATTGATGGACATGCTCCACCTCAAAAAATCCAAATCCATCAGAACCACGAGAGCTAAAGATCTAAACCTCAGCACAAATATGAATAGGACATGCTGGAGGGACAGATTCATAACTCAGAGGCTTCCCACACTCTGGAACAGGATCCCAGTTCATGTTAGGCAGAGCCCCTCACTGACTCTCTTCAAGAGAAATCTTGACGAGTGGATGGGAGATCGTAGGTTTACCCTGGGGGTCATCTCTGTGTCACTACTAGACAGAGGCACAGTAAACTAAATCTATACTTTTGTACCATTATATGGGGTGGCGAAAGCCACATACACTATGGCTAGGCTTATAAATGCCCTAGGGCAGATAGCCTAGTACTAAACTATGAAACTATGATTTATGGTCAGATCTCTCCAGGGATGGCCACACACTGAGGGTGGTGCAGCAGTCCCCCATATTGGTGAGCACCAGGTCCAGGATATTTGATCCTCTTGCAGGTGTGTCAACCAGCTGGTCCAGGGAATTGGAATTAACAAAGTCCAGGAACCTTTGGGCAAGTGAATTAGAACATGTATAATTTACCCAGTCTATGGACTAGTAATTAGTCACCCAAAACCAGGGTGTTTGGTTGTATCTTGATTTACTCAAGTAGGTCCCAAGTAGGCTGATGTCCTGATTCATGGAGGGAGTCCTATAGCTGGCAATGACCTGAAGATGGGTCTTACCTACAGTCAATTGCACCGGAAATAATTCAAGGGAATCATGGTGTTTAACTAATCTGGAGGTGTATTTATCTTAAATAAATATTGATACACCACCTCCGTTAGTTCTCACACCTCCAGTTTGGGGTCTGAATGTGTGGAAGGAAATGTAACCTGGTATAGCTGGGGTGCTGTCTGCAGCCTTAAACCAGGTCTCAGTAACTGCACAAATGTCAGCATCTTCCAGAGTGAGGACTGCTTCCAGTGAGTGCAGTTTCTGGTTTAGACTTCCAGTGTTTAGCAGCATAACCTTGAGGTTGTTTTTAGAGGGCATTTTTATGGCGGGAATTTTTTTCTTGTGATATTCCCTAAAGAAAAGCACTATGGGGATGGCAAGAGCCCTAGCTAGTAACCGAATCCCAGGTGTGACAGATGAAGACCATCTCTGGCAAAGCATTGAGGTGGGCATTTTCATATCGGGAATTTTGTTCTTGTAACATTGCCTGAAAAAGGCTCTATGGGGATGGCAAGAGCCTTAGTCAGTAACCGAAATCCCAGGGGTAACAGATGAAGACCATCTCTGGCAAAGCATCAAGGTCTGTTGACCATGTCATCCCAGGCTGACGGATACTGGATCCCCTTTGAATGACACCAGAAACTAACCAGTTTGTTGAAGCCAATCATTTTTTTTTGTTTGTATTACGGTGTCATCCTAGGCGAAGGTAAAATGATGTTTAAGGCTAAAGATATACCTGCCTGAGACACATAATCCGAGAGCTCAATTATTTCTGTCTTCATATAGTCTAGTGAGGTACATCTCAAGTTGTTCACACCAACATGGACTATGATGGAGTCATAACAGTACCTGTTTTTTGAGAGACTTGAGTGCGTGTGTGATGTGGTGGATCCTGGCACCTGACAGACAGCTGACCGTGACCCTTTCCTTATCCAGTCTGGTGAGAGGGACATCCCAGAAAAATAAAACTGGCAAATACCCTGCTATTCCATTCCATCCCATCCTCTATGGTTCCCTATCTTTGCCAACCTTCACACATCACTAAGCAACAAACTACAATCATGTTATTAGAAAATTGCAAAATTTGCTTTTGGCCTACCAAACCGCACACACCACTGCCAGACCACTAAGGTATTGAAATGGTTTGAATTCCCCCACTACCTTCATTACACCCAACTAACTCTTGGTCATAAACTAATATACAGCCCAGAAAACTGCCTTTCACTTCATTCTATCCTACAATCCTACATTCCCTCCTGGAATCTTCGGTCTACTAATAAACAGCTTCTAAGCATATCCAAACCAACTAGAGAGCTGGACATAGCTTGTACTCCCACTTCATAGCAAAATTATAGAATGCCATACCCCTCCTCTATTACACTACTTGATTCCATAAAAACCTTCAAACTCACCCTAAAAAGCCACTTTTTTAGCAATCAAATCTGTTCTTTTATCCAGAACTATAGACCACCATAAACGAATTCTGAGATTTTGCTGATTAGTATGACTATTTTCAATTTCAAGAAATAATTTGTAAATCCTCTGAACTTCATTGATTTTTCTGTATCAGTTAAGGTATGTCAATCTCTGTCTTGTCTCCATAATCATTATTAAGCTAAATCCTGAACTTCCCATGTACTGAAGTGCATAAATGAACTGTTTATTATGAATGTATGTATCTACTGTCTTTTTTTCCTCCATATAATAAATACCATTAAAAATACTGTATGCATACTACTAACACCTAATCAGATTGTATAAATTGTTTTACTCTCTGTATTAATAATCACTAAGAGATTGTATACATTTTTTGTACACTGTTTTATTATTGTAAATATTATCTGGTTGTAAAAAAATTTTATTGGTAACTGGAGCTTTTCTCCCTGGGCTTCCACTGAAAACGTGATGTTAAGTTGTCTATCTCGCCTTCATTCTTGCTGGATGGGTTCGGAGCCGACCTCGACTCCGACTTGGCCACTCTAAAAGCTCGAGAGTTGGTTCCACCGGCTCGAGGCTCTCCTTATATCCCACAATGCTAGGCGTGAGTTACCTCAGATCTCGTTTGCCGCTACAGCGATCGAGGTGTTTGGTTTCTACCGGCTTCTTGGTGAGTTATTGTAGAGTAATTTTTAGTCTACTTAAACCCCTTTAGTTTAATTCTTAACAGTTATTTCCCTTAGTTTAGTGGATTTTCTTCCTCTTCCGAGGCCTCTCCTGAATTGGCAGAAGAGCCCCCTCGGAAGAGAAAGTGTAAGAGGAAACACATAGGCTCACCTGAGTCCGTCACCTCTGACACAGATTTAGAGGATCCCGAGGGTTCCCCCCGTTCCCCTTCTGAAGATGTCTCATTTGCAGACATTCTAGAAATCCTCAAGCAGAGGGGAAATTGGCCAGCCCTCAACCCTTTGGAGGATGAATCTGTGTACCTTGAGGTGTTTGGCTCTCGCCCTTCCACCTCCTGGGTATCTCCCCCCTTTGATCCCCTCATGCAGGTGGTAGCAAAAAAGGCATGGACGGCTCCTGACTCAGTGGACCCCACTCCCAGGAGACCCTCAAAATTTATCACGGCACCAGCGGATAAACAATTTCTGACCAAGGGAGTTTCTGTGGATGCTATGGTGTTTGCTGCTGCCACTAAGAAGGAACTAGCTGATCCTTCAGTGCCTGTCCATCCACCTAACAAGGAATCTAGGTCTATGGACAGGTACGGGAAGCGGATGTTCTCATCAGCGACCTTTGCAATGCGTTAAGCTGAACTACCTATGCCATTTTACTCGTCTTCAAAGAGACTTGATCAAAGAAGCGAGTGACATGTTGAAGGATCCTACAGCTGCGGGTTTTCAGGACAAGATGAACACTCAGCTGGCTACCCTGAACTCCATAGCTAACTCCTCCATGCGCCTCCTTTCGTATGCGGCTGATGGAGCGAGCAGGGCCGCAGGGACAGGTGTAGCCTTACGCAGGCATGCCTGGATGCGGCTATGCAACTGCGGACCCCTTTAAAAGCGTCTTTCACTAATTCCCGTTTGATGGATCATCTCTTTTGGTCCTCAAGTGAAAGAAACCTTGACTAGGTGCGAGACGGATGGCAAGACTCTTTCTGCCGTCGGAGTCCGTTTTTCTACTCCTTCTAGGCCTTACCCCAAAGGCCAGAAAAGTGGGAAAATGTGGTTCCGCAAGCAATCTCAAGGGACTTCGCCTGACGCACAGAGTCGTTTCCCCGCCAGAGGCAGAGGGGGGAACAACAATGGTAGACGCCGCCCTAGAGGCAGGGGGGGTCCGCAGAACCAGGGCAATCGAGAAACTTTCTCCGATAAGCCTTTTCAGCATCCCTGAGGTGTTGCCCAACTGTCCACCTTCGGAGGCAGTCGGGGGAAGATTGTCACTGTACCCAGAAGCCTGGCTATCCCTAACTCGAGACAAGTGGGTACAGTCCATCATTTCCGAAGGCTATTCCATTCCCTTCGTTTGCATTCCAAACCGATCAAAAAAATCCCTTCATGATGTTCCACCCGCTCAAAGGGATCTTGCAGCTTTGGAAATTTCAAAGCTGCTTGCAAAAAGAGCAATTCAGCCAGTTCCAGCAGACCAGCAAGGATCCGGAATCTACTCCAGGTTCTTTTTAGTTCCAAAAAAAACAGGGGACTGGAGACCAATTTTGGATCTCAGTATCTTGAACAAGTTAGTCAAGAAAACACGATTTCGGATGGTCACGCTACAGTCCATTCTTCCCCTATTGGGAAGAAAAAGCTGGATGTGCTCTATAGACCTTCAGGATGCGTACTATCATATAAAAATGAACAGACGCTCCAGAAGATTTCTCCGCTTCAGGCTGGGAACCAGTCATTTTCAATTCAGAGCCCTGCCCTTTGGACTCACCACTGCCCCCCGGGTGTTTACCAAATGCATGGCAGTGGTAGCCTCTCACCTGAGACGTCAGGGATTCCAGGTGTTTCCATATTTGGACGACTGGCTCCTCACAGCTCCCACCAAGCATCTTCTTCTAAGGGCCAGGGACTACACCTTTCGCATTTGTCAAAACTTAGGCATTTCAATAAATTGCGAAAAGTCTGTTTTGTCGCCTTGTCGTGTTATTACCTTCATAGGCGCAATTCTAGACACAGTCAACATGTCTGCGAGGTTAACAGATCAAAGAATAACAGACATACACAAACTGGTCTCGCTCCTCTTCAGCAGCAACAGAGTCAAAGCCAGGTTAGTTCTGAAAGTATTGGGGATTATGGCGGCTGCCATACCTCTGCTTCCATTAGCCAGATTCCACATGAGAATCCTTCAATGGATGCTCTTCACACAATGGTCATACCAGCAACTTCCGATGTCCCACACCATTATGATTACGCAAACATGCAGGAATCATCTTCTGTGGTGGATGTCTTCCCCTCAGCTCTTCGTGGGAAGACCCTTTGTTCCTCCCCCTCCGGTTGCTACTCTGAAAATGGACGCCTCCCTGATCGGGTGGGGGGGGGGATTATCAGGGCAGAACTGTCCAGGGCACATGGCAACCAGACGAATGCCACTTGCACATAAATGTTCTAGAGATGAAAGCAGTGCTTTTAGCGTTGCAAGCCCTTCAAGACTCTCTTCCCTTGGGAACGATAGCAATCCAGACGGACAATATGTCTGTAGTGTGGTATATCAACAAACAAGGCGGAACCAGGTCCTACCCCTTGTGTCGAGAAGCCCTCAGACTGTGGCAATGGGCGATTTCTTCTCAGCGGTTTCTGATAGCAACGCACATCCCCGGGAAGTCCAATCAAATCACGGACAAGTTGAGCAGAGCTATCCTCATGCCTCACGAGTGGTCTCTGAAAGACTCTGTTGTGAGAGAAATTTTTCTCAAGTGGGGTCAGCCTTGCTGCAACCTTTTTGCTACTCCCCAAAACAGCAAGTGCAGAGATTTTTTCACCCTATTCCCTTTACCAGGCCAGCCCAGCAGAGACGCTCTGGTCCAAGTTTGGCCCCGGGGACTTCTATATGCATTTCCTCCCTTCCCACTTATCTCTCAAGTGATACAGAAAGCTATCGCTCAGAAGGCCTCGTTGATCCTCATTGCTCCTTACTGGCCTCAACAGGTTTGGTTCCCCTTTCTACATCACTTTCTGTCGGAGCGACCTTGGCATCTGGACCTAGTTCCAGATCTTTTGATCCATCAGTCGGGTCAGTTTCATCGCTCCCTTCCCTCTCTGAACCTCACTGCTTGGTTCCTCCAATTCCAACCTTAGCCAGGCTTCCTCAAATATCTCACTCTGTTCGAGATATTTTGATAGCGTCCCATAAATCTTCCACTCGAAAGATTTATTTGAGTAAGTGGAAACGTTTCACCTATTGGGCTCAAGGAAGGGACATAGATCCTTTCACTGCCTCCATCCAAATGGTCCTTGACTTCCTAGCTGAACTCTTCCATGCAGGTTCATCTCCTTCTACTCTTAAAGTTCAATTGGCAGCTATTTCTAACTTTCATGTGGGCATTTCAGAATCTGCCATAATGTCCCACAAACTTTGCAAAGCCTTTTTGAAGGGAGTTTTTCTTCTCAGACCTCCTATAAGAAATCCTCCTCCTCCTTGGGACCTAAATATAGTTCTTAGTTCTTTGATTCTTCCCCCTTTCGAACCTGCAGCCTCCTGTTCTTTAAAATTGCTATCATGGAAGACACTCTCTCTGGTAGCTATTACTTCAGCTAGAAGAGTTTCAGAACTTCATGCACTCAGCTGTCGACCTCCTTATCTGTTGTTCCATAAGGACAGGGTATCTTCTGAACCAACCCGTCTTTTTTACCTAAGATAGCCTCGGCGTCTAACCTAAATCAAAGCATTGACCTTCCTGTGTTTTTCCAGAATATTCTAACAGGTCTGAACAAAAATTGCATTGGCTAGATGTTCATCGTCAGTTAAGGTACTATTTGGATAGAACCAAACAATTCAGAAAATCTGACCAGCTGTTTGTCTCTTATGCAGAAGGCAGAAAGGGACTTTCAGTTTCAAAGGTATCATTATCTAGATGGCTAACATCTCTGATTTCCCTTGTTTATGAAATTAGACACCAAAAGCTGCCTAACAAACCTAAAGCCCATTCTACCAGAGCTTTGGCTACTTCTATAGCCTTCCAAGACAGACTGCCTATTGACACCATTTGTGCAGCGGCTACTTGGGCTACTCATCACACTTTCATTTCTCATTATAAGTTGGATTTAGCTTCTAGGCATAGAGCTAACTTTGGTTCCACTGTTCTCAAGAGTCTGTTCCGTTAGGCCACCCAGGACAAGGTGCTAGGGACGCGGTCCCATCCAGCAAGAATGAAGGCGAGATAGACAACTTAACATATAGAAGTTATGTTCTTACCATAACGTTCCATGTTAGTTGTCTTCTTCTCGCCTTCTTCTTGCGTCCCACCCTCCTTCCCCCTGGCCTGGACAGACCTAGAGGAGTTTGATTGTGACCTCTCTTTCTACCACCTCTTTACTTTAGGTATATCCTCTGCTGTGCATATTTCCTAGATCAGGATGTAGGTCACCCTTCTCTTCACCCTTGTTTATAGAGGTGGACTTTGTTTCTAGTTATTCTGCTACTATTATAGGCTGGGCCTAGCTTACAAACGAGATCTGAGGTAACTCACGCCTAGCATTGTGGGATATAAGGGGAGCCTCAAGCCGGTGGAACCAACTCTCGAGCTTTTAGAGTGGCCGAGTCGGAGCCGAGGTCGGCTCCGAACCCATCCAGCAAGAAGAAGGCGAGAAGAAGACAACTAACATGGAACGTTATGGTAAGAACATAACTTCTATTTTCTGATCCAGTGGACTTTACCAGTCAACAAATGTCAATAAATAATTAAATAAATAAATAATGATTTATAAAAAATAAAGGAAACTGCTCAGGTGCAAAACCTTTCCTTTATTTTTATGATTTTATTTCTGTGCTTTCTGCTCAGGAGCGTACATTTTCCTGTGGTACTCATTGTTATTTGGATTATTAAATAATGATTTATACTGAACTATTGAAGTGCAAGGAGATGCACTCTGTATCAATAATGCCTATATAGTAGTGAACGCAATAATTTTCACTGAAAACAGTAATGTTGACACCTTTTAGTGCTGTAGTAATCATAAAGTAGTAAAGCAGTTAATAATTCATATGTCATAACAAGTGCCATCAGCATTTCTCAGAATGCAGTCACTCGAGTGCTAAGTGAAAAGTCTGCAACTTTGTTGAATAGCAATTTCTGAAATCATTGTTTAATTACATTTTATTAAATAACTTCCACTGTTTTCAAAACAATTATAAACCCATTTATTGTCTCATTTTCTCTCTCTCATTTTTTTCCTCTTCCTTTTAAGTTACTTTTTTCTACATATCCAGGGGGCCCAGAGGTAGCTCAGCCACATGCCTCCAATGTGAGGGAATCCTTGCCACCGCCACCACCCCACCCTCCCAAGAATGTCGTCATGTCTTCACAGAGTGAGGCAGTGATTCCACCCTCTGTTCCCCTCCTCCCACTCTTGGTGTGTGACAAACTGGTAAGATGTGAATAACATGAGCTTAGGGGCCTGGTTGAAGCAATGGTGGGGGGTACATTTAACCCCTGCTGTCTCCCCTCCAGTGGGTGCAAGACTGTCTGATGGCTCAGTTTATTGACCCACTAGAGGCCCCCCCGCACCATTGGGTCCCCCTCTTCATGTCCATGGCGGGGGATAATTGAGGTTCTTTAGACTGAAGTGGTGACTGGTTTATCACATCTCCTCCACCTCTATTTTGTGTCTGTCTACCATGTGTATGTCTTGTCATCATTAACATCAGTTCACCATAGTGTTCCTCTCTATTCGATATTTATGTGTTTCTTTCCTTCTCCCATCCCTCTTTCATACATATTCTACCCTTATTCCTACCTCAACTTCCCTCTTAAAAAAATGGAAACGTGAGAGGTCTATACTCTCTCTCTCTCTCTCTCTATATATATATATATATATATGAATGTGTGTGTGTGTGTATGTATGTATGTGTGTATATATATATATATATATATATATCTATATATATATATATATATATATATCTATATATATATATATATATATATATATATATATATATGTATATGAATGCGTGTGTGTGTATGTGTGTGTGTGTGTGTCTGTGTGTGTGTGTGTGTATATATATATATATATATATATATATATATATATATATATATATACACACACACACACACACACGTACATATATATATATATATATATATATATATATAGTTTACTACAAAATCTCACAACTGAAAATTGCAAATGTTCATATTTACAACCCGAAATGTCATAAAATCCAATAACTGATCGTGCATATAACTGAAAGAGGTATTTAAGGAAAGTCGACAACTCAGGAATGTGGACTTTGCCGAAAATACCTACACTTCCGTTTTTTTGATGCAAACATTTTGCAGGGGACAAGCCCCACCTGCACCCCCTCACACCCCCTGCTACTTATATATACAAACTCTGAGATCGCACTACAGTGAGGGAAAGTGTACATTTCCTGTTCCCCACTGTAGTGCAATCTCCACTCAGAAGAACAAATTCACAACAGCGAATGCCACTGTGCATTTCACTGTTGTGAATTCAACATTTTTTTCACTAAAACAAAACTTTGCAAACTGCCTTTCATACATTTTGCATCACACATATGACCAAAGACATTTTGATGGTAAACACACACACACACACACACACACACACACACACACACACACACACATACACAAAGACATAGTGCCCCTCATCTTCCATCTTCTCCTGCACAGCCCTCTTAATGACTTCCTTCTATGTGTCCCTTGTCTTTCTTCTCATCTATTTCCAGTTGTCCTGTCTTCCCCTTTCCAACTTTATAAAAACACAAACAGGATGTTCATACAAGGACACTCTTTGCAGTAACTGAAAGAAGTCTTTAAAACAGTTTGGGTAAGCAGTAGGTCAGTGGTGCTTAGCTTGGCTAAAACAGATTTTCATAGACATTCTGTAGATATTTGTGCAGCTTGAGTTCACAACCATTTACTGAAAAAAAACTAAAAGCAACTGGAGAGATCTCAGAGGTTTCTAACAAAGAAGATCAAGGGACTCCAGCACGTGCAGTACACAGACCGAATTAAGTCCCTGTCACTTTACTCTGTATCATATAGACTTCTTAGGGGAAACTTATGACTGGCTTACAGAGCAAGCTCAGACCCAAACCTAATGAACTTGCTCCATATCCATAAATCAGACATAACTATGGCCACCCATTCCAGGGACCTGAATATGGACTGTGACTTAAATAGGACATGCTGGAGGGACAGATTTATCTCCCAGTAACTGCCGCATCTTTTGGAATAGCACAAAATCAGAAGTCTTGTTGACTTTCCTTAAATACCTCTTTCAGTTATCGGTGATCGGTTATTGCATTTCCCAACATTTTGGGTCATAAATATGAACACTTGCACTTTTCAGTTGAGAGCACCTTTATGACACTGTTCAAAAGGAACCTGAATGAGTGGATGGGGCACTGTAAATTCTTACCGGGAATAGCACCCACGACCCTCCTGGTCATGGGCAGTCATTACTAAATGCAGTCCTGGGTATTAACTAACATTTCTATGGCATTACATTTAGGATGAAACGGCTAGGCTTGAAATGACCTATGGGTCGATAGCCTAGTAATATCCTACGATCCTATGATCCTCTGAAAAGCATTTGTGACTTTGCATATATAGAGCTCCTTCAGCACAAATCTATAGTAGTTCTTAAATCATTTTACACTGGCTAATTTATGCAGCTCTAGGGTTGCCACCTTTTAACAAGGCCAAAGTGGGATATGGGGGTGTGACCAATATGACACTGGCCACACCGCCACAACAACATCACCAGAGGTGTTAAAGGAGATGCAGTATTACAGTTATGGATACAACATTGTGACATTACAGCATACTGAAAACTCAAACCATTTAAATGAAGTGAACTATTACTGCAAAAAAACACATTACTCAGTTGTAACAGTAAATAAACTTTAAAGGAATAAAAAACACACTACTCATTAACAGACACTTGTTTATTTAAAAAGTAAAAAAATTCATAAACCAACCATGACTATTCAGAAAGAAAACTTAAAAAAATCTACATACCACATACAAGCCAAGTATAAAATGAAGACATTTTATTGTCAATTAGAGCTAAAGCAAAGAAAAAACACAAAACTACATACTGTACCCTAGTACTACATACTGCACACTAGCAAATTAAAACTAAAGCAAAGAAAAACACAAAATTACAAACTGCACCCTAGTACTTTATACTGCACACTAGTACACTAAATCACTTTTTTTTAAAAGTGTATTTTGAATTTGATTTTATGGCTTGAAGAAGGGCCCAATTTAAAACAATATTTGAGTAAAAGTCACAGCATTTCATCCGGTAATTTACAGTCATCATTAGTTCGGCTTTTAACAAGTCCACACTACATCGGTTTTGCACATCTGTCATTTACCTTTTACCAAAGAAAATCTATTTCTGCAAATGCGTTTGAGGTCGGTATAGATAAAACCCTAGCAATTACCGGATATAGTGTAGCCAGTTCAGGCCCTTCTTTGAAAAGCTTCAGCCACGTCTCCCCTGGGGTCAAGCTTGTGTTACATAACTGTCGAGAAAGGGCCTAATTGACAAGTAGTCCCGAAAAAGATAATCTTCATCTACATCCTGCAGACTCAGGGCAGTGGTCACATTAAGTAAGTCACTGAAAGCAAAGGGCTCATTTAGAGATAATTTAGACAGTGTAAACAAGTAGTTGCTTTCAGAATAATCAAACCACTGTTCCAGGTACTTCACTGCTGTCTCCAAGAACACAATGAAGTCTCTTTTCAGTTTGTTAGCAGAAGTGCTGTCTAATGTGCTCATAAGTGCCCTAAGTTTCCCTCCAAAGAAAGCACCTTCAGCTCTTGCCTGCAGTTTTAGCTTCAGAGAGACCATTACACAAAATGTTTCCATGGCAGTAAGTGCTGTTTTTTCTAATGTGCTTATATGTTCATTAAATCAACAAGAACAGCACAGAGAAAGTGCAGATAGTACTGGGGCAGTGTAGGCAATTCATTCTCGCCATGCTCATTAGCTGAAAAGTACTGCCATATCTGCCGGGGGGTCTCCTCTTCTCCCTGGGAGAGGAAATAGGACTGGAGCACTGGGAGATTTTTCACTACTCTTTCAATGGCTGGGAGTAGTGACAGCCACCTTGTTGGCACATGTCTTAACAGACTCTCAAATTCCATGCCACAAAACTCAAAGAAGTCTTTCAAGTCTCTGGTCCTTGTGGCAGAACCTGAGAGGTGGCTGAAAAGTTTCATTACAAATACTTCCACGTCGTACGGTAGTTGTGCTGCAGCTTTTTTGGCTGCATTGTGAATGATGTGGGCAACACAGTTAGCCTTCTGGAGTGATGGGCACTTTTCTTTTAATCTGATATACACACCAGATTTCTTCCCATAGTTCACACTGGCATTATCAGCTCCATAAGCTGAAATGCTGCTCCAGGGCAAGGAGTGCCTTTCCATAATGTTGGAAATTTGCTGTGAAATAGCCTGTGCAGATTCAGCAGGGTCTTCATAGAAGTCCAAAAGGCCATTCACCACCCCTTCTTCTTTAGAAAAGTACCTCACAACAAGTGGAAATAATTTTATGTTCCCCTTGTTGGAAGCATCTGATGAAATTGCAAATGAAGTGCCTGGTTTTTGAAGGTCATGCAGGAGGAATTCCAATGAGTGCGGTCCCAAAACATTTTCGACTATGGGTTCAGCCTTGGTTCTTCCACAAGATAGTTTCTTTGCAGTGTCCGAGTCACTGTACAACTGACTGGCCAACTTTACTGGGCAGTCCAAGCTGTTATAGGAAATATTGTGCTTAACAGCATGAAACACCTCAGAGGCTTCTGCTGCAATGATCCTAAGTTCTGGTCCCTCAATGTTTGCGTTCCTTGCCCACTTTGTCTTCAGGTGACTGGATTTAGCTTGAAGAATAGCAGTCTTACGTTGTTCAGTTGCCTCATGTCATGTGACATTGTTTCTTCCACCGTGGGTCACTAGAAATTCTCTCTTGCAGTACCTGCAGAACACTTTGACATCACTGCATCTCTCGATCCAGTCGAATTCTGTTTTTCAAACATTCTGCCACTTGCACATTCTCTTGTTGCTGGTTGACTGTGATGAAGCTGCTGCTCTCTTCATGCTTGAATCTGTACTTACCTGATACGCAACATATTTACCAAAACTCTGTTAGTAGGTGCAGTAACATATTGGTGCATAGCACAAATGAACTGGCTCAAAAAACATTGGCACACGAAAGAACTGGCTTGAAAAACATTGGCATGCAAAAGAACTGGCTTGAAAAACATTGGCATGTGAAAGAACCGGCTTGAAAAACATTGGCATGTGAAAGAACTGGCTTGAAAAACATTTGTAATTGAAAGTACTGGCTTGGAAAACATTGGCATGTGAAAAAACTGGCTTGAAAAACATTGGCACGTGAAAAAACTGGCTTGAAAAACAGTGGCACTTGAAAAAATGGCTTGAAAAACAGTGGCACTTGAAAAAACTGGCTTGAAAAACATTGGCACTCAGAAGAACTGGCTTGAAAAACATTGGCATGCGAAAGAACTGAGGAATGGAGCAGAAAAGAGTTAACATTACAAACAGTCTGAAAAAGGTCAAATAGTAAATGAGGTAATGTAGGGGGCATTTTGGCCATTGAAAACTAACATTAACACAGCTCATAGAAAATGAAATGCATTATTTTTACCACCGAACATGCCCCCCACCTCACCCCATCCCTCAAGAAAAAAGTTAACCACATTTTCACTGAACCAAAAAAAACACTAAAATGAATGAGAATGCACAGTGGATACCATAGACCTGATTTAGCTTTTGACCACAGCAGTTAAAAGAAATGTATGGCACTACTTTACACAGCACAATGATCTATTAATGAACATGCCCAACAGCAGCACTGGTCGTAATCGGATTATAATGAAAACAATTTGTTGAAGACATCACTAAAACACAAAATACAAAGTTTGCTACTTATAAAAGCAAAGTACCCTGTAACAATGACATGGTTTAGCACAATCTCAAATACACTGCATTAACTTATGAACATGCATCCACAAAAAAAATAAATAAATAAACAGGAAAAAAGTCTGTAAACATTTTACCTTTTAAAAATACTTCTTGCAAGAGAAGTAAAATAAACTACAATATACAGCAGACTCCATGGACTCCTTTTACCTCAAAACATAGCAATTAAGAGTAATTTACCCAGCACAGCGATGCAATAAACAGGCCCAAGTAAAAGCAGCACACCCATATTCACATTACAAGCAAAGCAGGACATTTTAACCTTATTAAAACCGCATAAAAATTAAATGCACACATATACAAGTATAAATGAAAACAATCTTGAAACACATTCGGCAAGTTGGCAACATGTACCTACTAGAATAATAAATGCACTACATTAACTGTTAACATTCCCCCTCAAAAGGTAGACTTGTACCACATACACATTGACTTGCAAGAACTAACAGGAAAAATTACCCAAACAGTATATCCTAACTTCCTGAAAACAGCATTAAATTGCACACATTTCCACACAAAAAAGTGCAAACTATGCTCGAACATTTTCTATCTACAAACAGAAAATACCCAGAAAAAGCTAAGACAATAGAAATACATCACACTAAATTTATATTTCACTGCCCCCCACCAGAAATAAACGAAACTTCTATACACACAGTTCAGCCTTTTAAAAGTAATGCTTCCAAATCATACCCCCAAGAACAGTAACAGTTACATATACATACATGTTTTATACCTTTAAAAACTACTACTCAAAAATCTCAAAATAACCACTGCACCGATTTAAATACTGCGTACTACACCCCCATCTACCTCTAAACATTAAAAACATAAACCACAATATATTCCCATTTCAAACTACTACTCAAAAATCTTAAAATAACCACTGCATAGATTTAAATACTGCATACTACATCCCCATCTACCTCTAAACATTAAAAACTTAAATAAAGCACAATATTCCCATTTTAAATAACTAAAGCCACAAGATACTATGTTATGTACTTACCACTATCGCAGTTTTTGCTGTGCTACCTTGCTTCTTTTCTGCTGGAATGGCTAGCTGGATGACTGGCTCTGTCTGCTCAAGTGGCTGGGCTGGCTGGCTAGCAGGATCACTTGCTGGCTAGCAGGCTCCCTTGCAGGCTGGCTTATTTGCTGGCTGCTGGCTTCTTTGCTGGCTGGCTGACTTCTTGGCTGGCTGGCTTCTTGGATTAGAAATTTCAGACCTGAAGTATTTCCTTAATCCTTTGCAGCTGTAGAGCACTAACACAAAACTGCTCTACAGCTGTGACCTTTATTGGGCTCTTCGAGGTGAATCCCCATCCTCTCCAATCCCTGCAGCCAATTGCTGCTTGAATTACACCACCCGGACCTAGCAGGGAATCCCTCTAACTGCAGGTCTGGGTTGGTGACGTAGCCGCATTGCCGTGCAAAAACCGGAAGTATTTTCAGCTTTTCCATGGCAATGGCAATTCGAGAACGTTAAAAGTGGAAAATGGTACTTTTAAAGTCCACTGTCTGTGAATGCGGGAAACAGGATGAGAAGGCTTAACCCGTGGGTGTCCCACTGACAATGGGATGGGTAGCAACCGTATGCAGCTCTGCAGTGGGCATTTCATCACAGGACTAAGATTTTTATGAAATCAAATCTGTTTGTGCTTAGCTTATAAAAATATGGGTGCAGTTCTGCTATTCAGCAATTATCACTGCTCATATGTGAACTATGGTACTACATATGTCCCCTTTAGTCTTTGTTTTTTAAGGCCAGTTACAGTTACTTTTTAAATGTGTTTTTATAGAGACTAGGATTTGTTAGTTTTATAGTTTAATTATGCTTTTAGTTAGTTTACGCTTGGTTAGGTTAGACAATTTGAATTGGATCTGTTCATAGGTTCATGGGTACTTATTAGACTATAGGTCTGGGAGGATCTTAAGAATCCTAGCCTTATATTCCCATGGTAGTTTTAGCCCTTGTATTTTGCATACAAATAGCCCATAGATGGACCAAATAAAGATATGTTAAGATGTTCATGTTTCCCCCATCTGTGAGGGATAGGGATGCTAAAATGGAAATAAATTTGTGGTTATTCACCTATTCATACAAATGAAGTACTTTGCTTTATGTGTAGTGGAAGATGGTTCCATAGAAACAGTATTCTCTTTGATATAAACTTACCCCTCCAATAGTTTCAGCTAATTTTCCAAGAGATTGAGATCCCTTGAGTGGGTGTTTATGATACCATTGGACTTATGAATGTGTACTAGGTTTGACAGAATAGTCTGTTGAAGCACTGTACATATGGCAGAGGCTTCCTCTCATTAACCTATATGATACTGAGAAGAGAGACAAGGCTTTGAGATGGTCTGCATAGGATTTACAGTTTAAGCCTTTGTTTTATTTTAATGAGACTGCATTGTGGTCCTTCCACTTTTGACAAGTGTTTGGACAGGTGCATACTGAAAGGGTCGTTATACTCAATGATCATCTAATGAGTGTTGAGTAAAGTGGAATGATTGCATCCCTGGATCTGGATGCAGTACCTCTAGAAGTAAGCTGTGCAATGAAAAAGAACTCCCTTACAACAGTGAATACATGGTGATCAAATGACGGATAGTTCCAAACAGAGGCTTCCAGATCCCTAACTATGGAATCAATTTTCAGAAGTGTGTTGTCAGTGAGATATTTGCAAGGGGAGTTGTGGTTGCCAAAGGATATCATTGTACACTTCTTGACATTTAGTTTTAATTCATGGTTTTGACAACAGATATTCATGACAAGCTCTCTTAGAGAATGTTGGTGTCCACTGGAGAGTTTGTGATGGCACCAAGTCAGCATTCATTTACAGAATTTGTCAGCCACAAACTCTTAATACTAGCTTTGACCTCTGAGAAGTAAACACCAAAGAGGAGTGGCCCAAGGACTGAACCATTGAGTAAACCACTAAAGATGTGTCTTTTGGAGGAGGTAGATCCACCCACCCTAACTTCTTGGGTTCTATTTATGACCCAGTTTGTTATCCAGTGAGTTAGAGATTAACATTTAGCTGGAAGAGTTTATCTACACTACTTAAGCATGGGATGGTGTTGAATGCATTTCTAAAGTCTAGTTATGCACTGTGCACTGTTTTGTCCTCATCCATTGCTTCAGTAACTTTTTTGAAGAAGAAGACAACCAGGTTATGTAGGCAGGACCTACCCTTAATGAATCCAGTCTGGGTTGGATTGAGAGTTTGTAGAATGCCTATATTCCTTATTTATTAATTTCATAATGATCATTTCCATAGCCTTATAGATGAGATGGGTCAGGCTTATGGGTCTATAATTACCAGAGTCTGATGAAGTCCCAACCTTGTGCAAAGGAATAACTGCTGCTATCCTCCATTCATCTGACTCAAATCCTGTTTTTAGGCTTATATTGAATAGTTTCTGTAGGGGATTAGACAAGTCATGTTTCAGTCTAACCATTAGGCATCTTGGTATGATTTATAGCCCCATGAATGTAGTATTCTTGGCCTTGGACAACACCTTGAGAACTTTTTCTTACGAGACTTGAGGGGATTTGTAGGTGTTGGTATGTGATCTGCAAATATTGAAGGGGAGAAGAGGCAAAGTTTTAGCTAAATTTGTTCTGTAGCAGATTGGCTGTGTCCCCTGGGTCTGAGTACGTGATATAATTTACTTTTAGCTATGCTCAGTGCTGTGTATTGTTTCAGAGATTTTTAAAATAATTAATGAAGGGTATGTGGTTATCTTTCACCTGGGTAGCTGTTTTTATGTCATGTATATTTTTACCAGTATAAAATCCCCAAAACAAAACAAAATACTGGTAATGGCATGAGGAACAAGACAGTAATTGAACTTCTTTAGCGTATACTTTATTTTCACCGCTTTCGTCTTGCGACTTCTTCAGAACTAAAAACATCACATAAAAACTTCTCTACTTATATATTCTTGCTCATTAATACTTCATTAAATTACACTATTAACCACTTTAAATTTAAAGTACCAAAGTGAAATTTAAAAAAGAAAATACATTATAAAATATTATAAAACATTATTTACATGTAATTTTCTATATTTAAAAAAAAAAAAACATTTAATATTAATAACTTCATTCAGCCCTGGTGTTTGACTGCTTGGAGTTGGACCTACCACCAGGTTTCTCTCTGTTCTAAAAAATTCTTAAATTCTCCTCCCCTTGCATCTAATTTAGCTATTTCTAGGACTGAAAAAAGACATTTTTATATGTCTCACACTCAACTGTGTGCCTATATGTAACTTTTCTGATGTCTATTTTTAATACTATAATAATGTTCTCTTATCCTTTCGTGTAACGATCTGGTGGTCATTCCCACATAAAAACTAGAACATCCACTGCATAAACAAACATACACCACCCCTTTAGTTTTACAGGTGGCATGCACTGGTACTTTTATAGTACTCGGATAACTCAGTATATCAATAAATGGACCTTCTAAAGTATATCTGCAATACCTGTAGCATCCACACTTGTACATCCCTTGCTTTTTCTGGGTGTATAAAAAATCTGGTGTGTATTTAGTATATTTTTACAATAGATGTGGTGTCACTTTTTACATCAATACCGGTTGAATTAGGCATTGAATATGTGAGAAACTTTCACCACTATCCCAGATAGTTTTTTATTATAGAAGGGGATTTTAATACAGTAATAAGTTTTGTTAACATGATTGTACCCCTATATTCCTCCCTCATCAGACCCATGATTGAGTACAATGTCCCATTTGGTATGTACCTCACCCGGCATTCGCAACAGCTGGAGAGACCACAAAAGTACCTCACCAAAAGGATCAAGGGTCTCCGACATATGCCTTATTCTGCCATACTAAAGAAACTTCAGCTCTATTCAGTAGCATACCGCCTGCTCAGAGGTGATCTCTGCCTGACGTACAAGGCCATGTCCAATCAGGATCTGATGGACATGCTCCACCTCAAAAAATCCAAATCCATCAGGACCACGAGAGCTAAAGACTTAAACCTCGGCACAAGTATGAATAGGACATGCTGGAGGGATAGATTCATAACCCAGAGGCTTCCCATGCTTTGGAACAGGATCCCAGTTCATATTAGGCAGAACCCCTCACTGACTCTCTTCAAGAGAAATCTTGATGAGTGGATGGGAGATCGTAAGTTTACCCCAGGGGTCACATCTGTGTCACTGCTAGACAGGGGCACAGTAAACTAATTCTATTATATAAGGGGACCTTCATTGTGTCAACTACTAGACAGAGGCACAGTATTCTAGATATATTCTGTACATTTTTGTACCATTTCAGGGGGTGGCAAAAGCCACATCACTATGGCTAGGCGTACAAATGCCCCAGGGCAGATAGCCTAGTACTATACTATGAAACTATGTGTCAAGTCTGAATTTTTAAGGTTTACTTTGGGGACAAAGGGATCAATGTGAATGTTTTAGATGTCAACCTGATATGGAATGAAGAGAATAATATCTTTGAAAGTAAAATACACCGCAAGGATATGTTTGTAGTTATCTACATAATAAAAGTAATCATCCACTGTTTGTGAGAAGAAATATACCAAAAGGCCAATTAATAAGTTGTAGCCAGATGACTAGTAATGATGATATTATAAAAGAAGAATTTATAAAAATTTGTGAGCTATTTAATGCTAGAGGGTATGACCTTAGTAAGTTAGCAGAAGACATTTACAGTAAAAGATATGATAGATATCCCCCCCATATTAAAAGTACCATTTAGAAATAATACAAGAAAATGGAGTGGTGATCAACATAAAAAAATAACTTGTAATTTGGAAATGTCAGTTGATAGTAAAAAAATTAGGACAATTATAGAAAATAATTGGAAGATTTTAGAGGGGAATAAAGATTTGTTTGAGACCATTGGGAGTAAACCCAATTTTGTATATATTAATAATTATAATTTGAAGGAAATGTTTAATAGGGACCATACTAAATACATACCAGATTTTTGTACACACAGAAAAAGCAAGGGATGTACAAATGTGGATGCTGCAGGTATTGCAGATATATTTTAGAAGGCCCATTTATTAATTTATTAAGTAATCCGAGTACTATCAAAGTACTTTTCAGCGATTTCCTGCATCCCTTCAGCACACCATAATTGGGCCAGATGTTAAGTTAAGCTGAGAGTCTGCTAGGCCTCAGAAGCCATCAGGATTCTAGATGTTCTGAGAAGCATTTTAGAGTTATCCCAACCTTTTTGATCCAATGATGGCCTGAATAAAGATCATGATTAAGGAAGAAAATAAGTCTTGCTCTTCAGATTGGCTTTTTCCTAGGTCATTTCAACACAGCCTAACTGGCCAAGAATGCAGTGTAATAACTTTGAAGTAAATAATCATATTAGGCTATGATGTTATTGAAGATCTAATGTGCATTTTAGAGCAATTTTACAACTTTTTCCTCCCAAGGATGGCATGAACAAAACACATGAGCAAACAAAGAAATTCAGTCTTATTTTTTTTCTTTCAAGAAAGAAGTAAATCATGTGTGACACAACAGCAGTTTGAAATAAACACTTGCAAGGATACATACATCATATCTGAAAATAGTGTCTCTCTGCGCCCCCCCCCGAAAACTATAATCACCTTTGTTGTATCCAGCTGGTGATCTGGTGTGGGTGCTTAAATGACGGCACAAACGCCAGAGTTAGTCTTTTTTTTTTTTTTTTGTTAACAAGAAAAATATTTATTAATCCGTCACTTTTGACTTAGGCAATCATACATTTATATAAATGAAAACAAAAAACACAGACACAATCCTAGTTGCAAGGATTTTACATCACAAACCATACTGACACACTCCCAGTTGCAAACATTAAACATCACTTATAATCTACCCAGTTATTTTCAGTCAAATATTGCACAGCTCAAGTCCTGCCTTCTTTTAAACCTCATCCTTCCTCCGTATGTATTGTTCCCACAGTTCCCATTTCTTTCATATGTAGTTTGTTCCTATCCTTTTCTGAAGATCTGAATTCCAGTTGCTTTATCTCTGTTACTGCATTCATTACTTCTAATATAGTTGGTTTAGATTTTGATTTCCATTTTCTAGTAATTGCTTTTTGGCAGCCACCATAATTATGGCAAAGCCTTACCATGTCTAGGCAGTTCTGATTTTCTATCATAGCTCAGAAAAATCAATTCTCTCATCACACCAATCTGCCCACCCAGCATCTCTGACAGGGTATCCCAAAGGGAATCCTGAAAGTCCACCAACTCACCACACTCCCAGAAAATATACTCCGAATTACCGCTTTATTCCCCGTAACACCTCCAACATTTGCTGTCTACCTGAGGAAAAATTCTCTGGAGTCTACTCGGGGTATAAAAATATCTATATAAACATTTCCAAGCAAAAATTCTAAATATTCTAGATTTTGTTGCATGTTTGGGAGACATACATATATCCTCCCATTGTTTCTTTGTGAAATGCTTATCCAGTCTCTCTTCCCAATCCTTTCTAACCTCTTCTGGTTATAGTTATCATGCAATATTTTATATGCTCTATTAATTATTCCCTGTCTAGTTATTTGTCCCAATACCTTGGTTCCTTTGCCAATTTTCTCCAATAAATTCCAGATCCCTTTAGCCTATTGTATATATCCCTAATTGCAGTCACCCATATCGGCAGAATCTCCTTTCTCCATCCCCATGTTGGCTTAGTTCTTTAGATCCTTTCTGCTACATTACAGATATAATATTTTGTATGATTATTGTTATTCTTCTTAAAGGTCTGCATCCAAAATCCCAGTCTCTTCTTGCTTCTTGAGATACCCCCCTTTTCAACATCATCCCTTTCCACTATGAATTATAGTTTTCTGCTTGTGCTATGTGTAGGACCCTTAACTGTGTAGCTCTGAAATACCCCTTCAAATTGGGTAATCCCAATCTGCCCTGTTCTGCTGGAAGAATCATCTTATCCCACTTGACTCTTGCCATCTTCCCCTCCCAAATAATGTCCTTCAGCTCTTTATTAATTGCTAACCACAACTTCTCCTCTGGTTGATAAAAATATGTCTGACCTGTGTATAAGACCAATGGGACTAAAAACATTTTTAACTGCTTGCATCTTACTATCCATAGGTTCATAGGTTCATAGTTATGTACTAGGCTAATGGCCCTGGAGCCTTTACAAGCCTAGCCCATAGAAGTGCCCTGACATTGTGCCACCCAACCTTAGTTTCCAGTCCCTTTATCAAGTAAAGCCACTGGAGTGATCCCCAGGGTGAACTTTCTGTTACCCAACTACTCATCAAGATTTCTCTTGAAGTGGGCTAGTGAGGTGCTCTGCTTGACATGTATGGGAAGTCTATTCCAGAGCATGGGCAGTCTCTGGGTTATGAACCTGTCCCTCCAGCATGTTCTGTTGATTGTGGTAATGAGGTTGAGGTCTCTGGAGCATGTGGTGCAGAGGGATTGGGATTTCTTTAGGTGTAGCATTTCTAACAGAGCTGGGTCAGACATGGCTTTGTAAGTCAAGCAGAGATCGCCTCTTAGTAGACGATATGAGACTGAAAAAAGCTGGAGTTTTTTTGAGTCTATCCATGTAGTACATGTGTTTGAGGCCTAGAATCCCCTGTTTGAGGTACTTTTGTGGCCTCTCCAGCTGTTGCAGGTTGTCTAGTGAGGTACATGCCAAATGGGGCATTATACACAATGATTGGTCTAATGAGAGCAGAGTAGAGAGAACTGATGTCCTCTTTCTTCCTGGATGCAAAACCCCCTGGTAATGAGATGTGCCTCATAGAAGGACTTTCTGACCATAGTGGCATTGTGGTGGTCGAAGGAGAGGTTACTGTCAATCTGTGTCCCCAGATCTCCTATAACGCCTTCAGTGTTTAGTGGACTACCATCGATATGGTAACTTGTGGGAACTGAGTTTTTCCCAATGGGAATGATGATGCATGTTTTGGCATTGAGCTTAAGGCTGTGGCTTTGACACCAGTCGTTTGCTTCAGTGAGGCCTTTCTGTAGAATGTCTGCATCACTTGAGGAGTTAATAATGGCTCCCATCTTGCAGTCATCAGCGAACGTGGTCAGTCAAAGTCCCCCGTGTTGGCCTGGACTTTTGAGACGTCTATGCCAAACAGTAGAGGACCCAGGACCAATCCTTGTGGGACTCCACTCGTGACTGATCGGCAGTCTGACTTGGAGTCTGCTACTTTCACACTGTGGGATCTATCTGTGAGCCAGTTTGCAACCCATCTAGTGATATAGGGGTTGATGCCTAGTTTGGTGAGTCTATCTATAATTCTTGAGTGGGGAATGGTAACAGAGGCCTTGGCCAGATCAAGGTAGGCTGTATGAACTACCTTGACTTCATCCACAGCTCTGGTGACTGACTCAAAGAAGTCCACTAGGTTGAGCAGGCATGATTTACCCTTCGAAACCAAACTGCGTTGGGTCCAGAATTTGAAGACTTCCTATATCCCTGTTCATTAGGTCCATGATGATGCTCCATAGCCTTACATATCAGACTCATCAGGCTGATGGTGTGATAGTTCCCAGGGTGTGTAGTCGCTCCCCCTTTATGGAGAGGGATGTCTGTAGCAGTGCACCATTCAGAAGGGACAAAGCCTAAGGTGAGGCTGTGATTGAACAGGGTGCACAGGTGTGGTGCCAGTTCATTTTGTAGTTCATGTAGAATACAGCCAGGGATATTGTAGGGTCCCATGGAAGTTGTATTCTTGGCCTTGGACAGTGCAGCTTTAACCTGTGCAGAACTAATACTGGGATCATGGCATTCTTCCAATATTGTGAATGGTCCCTTAGTGGGGGGAGAGAGGGGGAAAGTTGTTTGCTCTCTTCCCATATATCCTTAGTTGTTACACCAGAATCATTTTAATCCATATTCCTAAATAATTCATTTTATCATGTTCCCACAAATATGGATATTGCTGAAGCAATTCATATGTGGGTACATAATTTACCACTATTGCCTTTGTTTTAGCTTCATTAATTTTGTATCCCAACAAAGATTTGAAACTGTCTCAAAATGTTCTACACCATTATTTGAAACTGTCTCAAAATGTTCCACAACATTATAATGTCTCTTTCTAGTTTTGTCATGTATAAAATTATATCATCTGCAAACAGAGCCAGCTTTTCTTGACTACTATACCCGTTTATATCCTTGAATTTCTGAGTCCCTTATTTTCTTTGCCAATGGTTCTAAGTATAATGCAAATAACAAAGGGGAAAGAGGACACCCCTGCCTGGTTCTTCTGTTCGAGCAGAAATTATCAGAGAGGACCCGCCCACTTTAATTTTCACCTCCAGTCTCTCACATATCCTCTTAAACAACCCTTTATTTTTTTTCAGGAAATGCAAATGCTTCCATTGCCCTGCTTATAAAGATCCAGCTTACTCTGTCAAATGCTTTCTCTGCATCAAGACCTACCAACAACAATGGTATTTTCTGGCATTCTGCTTCCCTCTGGGTAATCAGTTCTTTGTTAATTCTGTCAGATGCTTCCTCCCCCTCCACAAAACCACATTGATCCATATCTGTCAATTTTGGCATTACTTTTGCAATTCTTTTAGCCATTATAGACAAGAACACTTTATAATCATGGTTTAGTATTGCAATGGGCCTGGATGAAGCTGGATCTGATGGATTATACAAAACCTTCCAGATCATTTTCATTTTTTCCCCTCCTAGATCCCAAGCTTCCACAGGAATACCATCTATTCCCAGGGACTTTCCTGTAGATTGGTTATACATCACAATTTTTACCTCATCTCCTCCTATCCTAACCTTTAGTAATTGAGCATCATCTACCTCTAAACTTGACATATTATTTCTTCCATAAACATTTCCATTTGTATCGTTTATCTTCCATAAACATTTCCATTTGTATCTTTTCTTGATTTCCATATTTCTCTGCTTTATACAGACTTTCATAGAATTTCCAAATATTTCTAATACCTCTACAGGCTCTCTTGTTACCTTCTTTGTTATAAACTCCCTAATGACCTGAGACATACCTCCCTGGAATATATGAAAAGAGATGTGATGGAACTCTTGGATTATGTGGCCCAGGCAGGTATGACCCTAGCCCTGAGCTGTATTCTACCATCATCCAGAATGATACCACAGAACAACAAGAAAATTATTGACTTCAACGATTGTCTAGTTTCTGGTGTCATTCTAAGGGGATACAGTATCTTTCTGCTTCGGACAACATGATCGACAGACCTTGATGCTTTGCCAGAGACAGCCTGCATCTGTCACCCCTGGGATTCCGGGTACTGGATAAGGCTCTTGCCACCCCTATAGTGCCTTTTTTAAGCAGTGTTACAAAGACCAAAATTCCACTGTAACAGCTACAGACAAATGCAATCTGAGGGTCATGGTGCTCAGTGCTAGACATCTAAATCTCAAGATGCACTCGCTCAAAGCTGTCCTCAAAATGGAGAATGTTGACATCTGTGCTGTAATGGAGACCTGGTTTAAAGAGGAAGAAAGCACCCCTGCACTCGTAGGCTACAACTCATTCCATGCCTTTCGTCCCCAGAATACGTCCGGAAGCTCCAAAGGTGTTGGTGTCTCCATATTCTTAAAGTATACGCACACCTCTAGACAGGTAGCCCAGCATAATGCATCCAAGATACTTCAGGTACAACTAACACTAAGTAAGATGGCGATACAAGTCATAGCCTGCTACAGAACCCCAAACATGTCCCTAGACTTTCACTCCAAGTTCCTAAGCACCCTGGAATCTATCAAGATCAAACCCAATACTCTCATACTGGCTGACTTCAGCTATCCTTCCATCAACTGGGAAAACTATTCAAATACCAATGTACAGGCCCAACACTTTCTGGAATTTATCAATTCCAATGCCCAGGACCAGGTCATTCTGACTCCCACTAGAGGGAGCAACATTCTTGACCTGGTTATCACCAACATGGGAGACCATTGCTCCACACTTATAGTCAATTCCTCCCTGGTTAAATCTGACCACAAACTGATCACTGTGGAAATCTCCATCTCCTCTACATCCCCCGCTAAGGTGACCACCCTGAAAAACTTCTCTAAAGCCAACTTTGGGCTCCTAAAAATAGAGGTGGCTCACTTCTTGGGACTCATGCCAATGGAAAATAGCTGCATGACTGCCGAATCATACACCAATGCACTGTATGAGAATGTACACAAATGCATGGACCTTGCCATATCAAATAGATGCTGTCCTCCAAAAAAGGAAGCCAATCTGGTAGACCCAGCCATCAATAAACTCTACAACAGATGGAAGAAACTGTTGCAGAAAAAAATGAAGTCACAAGACTGGAAAACCTCCCTTATCAGTCTCAACAAAAAGCTGAGATACCTTATCAAATCATCTAAAGCCAGCTATGAAGGCAGAATTGCGGCTGACATCAAAAACAACCACAAAGCCTTCTATAGCTATATCAGTAACTTAAAGACAATAACCAGATTTGCTCTAAGTTATTGTACAATGGCACGTCCTATACTGAGCCAACAGATATTGCTAACATACTGGTTGACAGATTCATTGCCAACTTTACCCCCCCCCCCCTGGCTAAGGGCCCTATCACAATACCAGAAGAAAACCTGGTGCCTACCATTTCTGCAGCACAGGTAAAAGCTGCATTGTCCAAAGCCAAGAATAAAGCATCCATGGGACCTGATAATATCTCTGGCTGCATCCTACATGAGCTACAAAATGAATTGGCACCATATCTGTGTGCCCTGTTCAATCACAGCCTTACCTCAGGCTATGTCCCTAATGCATGGCGCACTGCTACAGTCATCCCACTCCATAAAAGGGGAGCAACTACAGACCCTGGGAACTATTGCCTCATTAGCCTGATGAGTCTGGTATGCAAAGCTATGGGGTGCATCATCATGGACCTGCTTAACAAAGATATAGGCACTCTCCAAAATCTTGACTCCACACAGTTTGGCTTTGTCAAGGGGGAGATCCTGCCTGCTGAACCTGGTTGACTTCTTGTAGGCAGTCACCGAGGATGTGGAATAGGGTAAGGCAGTGCATACAGCCTACCTTGACCTGGTTAAGGCCTTTAATACCATTCCTCGATTAGGTGTCATTGATAAACTCACCAAATTAGGCATCAATCCTTACATCACTACAGCCTACCTCGACCTGGTCAAGGCCTTTAATACCATTCCTCGATTAGGTGTCATTGATAAACTCACCAAATTAGGCATCAGTCCTTACATCACTAGGTGGGTTGCAAACTGACTCACAGACAGGACCCACAGAGTGAAAGTTGTGGATTTCAAGTCAGACTGTCGACCAGTCACAACTGGAATCCCACAGGGCTCGGTCCTGGGTCCTCTGCTGTTTGGCATCGACTTCTCAGAAGTCCAGGCCAACACAGAAGGACTCTGGCTGACCAAGTTCACTGATGACTGCAAGCTAGGAGTCTTTATCAACTCCCCAGGTGATGCAAATATCCTACAAAAGGGCCTCTCTGAGACCATTTACTGGTGTCAGAACCATGGCCTGAAGCCAAAAATGCATTATCATCCCCTTTGGAAAAAACTCGGTTCCCAAGAATTACCATGGTGATGGAAGCCCACTGAGCACTGAAGGGGCCATAATAGATCTGGGCACCCAGGTTGACAGCCACCTTACCTTTGACCACCACATTGCCACTGTGGTCAGAATGTCCTTCTATGTGGCACATCTTATAATCAAAGGTTTCACATCCAAGAAGAAAGAGGTCATCATCCCTCTCTACTTATCCCTCATTAGACCAGTCATCGAATATAACACTCTATTTGGCATGTACCTGACCAGACACATACAACAGCTGGAGAGGCCACAAAAGTACCTCACAAAAAGGATCCTAGGCCTTAAATACATGTCCTACATGGACAGACCGAAGAAACTTCAGCTGTTCTCAGTCTCTTATTGTCTACTTAGAGGTGATCTCTGCTTGACTTACAAAGCCATGTCTGACCCAGCCCTACTTGAAATGCTACACCTAAAGAAATCCCAATCTCCCCATGCTACACGATCCAGAGATCACAACCTCATTACCACAATTAACAGAACCTGCTGGAGGGACAGATTCATCTCCCAAAGACTGTCCATAGTCTGGAATAAGCTTTTCATTCATGTCAAGCAGAGCACCTCACTGGCCATCTACAAGAGAAATCTTGACGAGTGGATGGGTAACAGAAAATTCACTCCAAGTATCATTCCTGTTTCCCTAACTAACATCGGGTGGCACTGTGCCTGGGCAAGTTTTTTGGGCTAGGATTGTAAAGGCTCCAGGGCCATTAGCCTAGTACATACCTATGAACCTGTAAAGCATGGTGACAGCCCTTTCTACTTCCTGTTGCATGAGTCATTGTGCTAAAAATGTTTGTGCTCTAGTGTTTATTATAAAAAAAGTTGATTAACAGTAATCTTTCTAAACTCAAGTATATTATCGAGGTAATCCCTTATTTTCTGCTTAGTATTCTGCAGTTGATCTTCTTCTTGTTCTATGAGATTCCCCTTATTTTGTAATACTTTAACATTTGTCAGTCCCTCTAAATAATCTTTGTTCCTTTTTAACCATAGCTCATTTTCTTTTATTTCTACTCTTTTTAAACTCCACCTTAACTCTATCCCACTCCCTAGATATATTTTAAGAAGTAATTTCTATCCTCTCAAATAACTCCTGAATAATTTCTACTTCCCATTCCTTAAATTCCTCTGTTTTCAACAGATATGTTGTAAAGCACCAGTGTCTCATTTTTATTTCATTACCATGTGTTTTTATTTTAGTTATTATTGGTGCATGATCAGAAATAATTATTGGGCACATATCAAGACCTTCAGTCAAATGCACACATTCCTGTGAAATGTAAATTCTGTCTAGCCCATCCCAGTTTCTGTATCTTGGGGAATAATACGTAAATTCAATCCAAACTCAATTCACAAATTAATGAATTCACATATTCCATGCCAAATATTTTCATAAATTTCTTCAGAAATTTACCCTCCTTTGTTATACTTTCCCTTCTGGTCCTCCAGACACATCTTCCCTGCTGCAAATCAAATTACAGTCCCCATCTATAAGTAATATTCCTTGCTGAAAACTGAATTATTTCTCTCTGAATTTTCTTAAGCTCCATTATGGCAGTTTTAGGTGGAATATAAGGATTATAAATACATGCCAGTGTCATCCTCCTCCCTTGCCAGTAGACGCTTACCACTAAAAATCTGCCATTATCTTTTTTATCCTCTTCTTTCACTATTGGAGCTCCTTTTGCAATTAATGTAAGTACTACTTTTTTCTTTTGTCCAAGATATTCCACTGAATAACCATCCTGAAAAACTTTAATCAAATTCACATATTCAGTTCTTTATAGCTGTCTCTCCTGTAACATAGCTATTTGAAGTCTACATTTTTAATATAGTTCACTATTCTTTCCTTTTTGTATTTATCTGTGAGACCATTGACATTTAAAGACATTACAGGAAGCATCATTGTATTAAAAAGTTATTATTCCCACCCTTTATGTACAACACCTTTTTTGTTAAATGCCTAGTTCCAGCTTTTGTGTTATGTGCACACATTGTTTGGCAGGTTGAACTTTTATATAGTTGTTTCATGTTATATCCATTTAAGCCTAAACTTATTATTTTATTGAAAATGCTCAAACAAAAATAAAACAAACAAACCCCTAATACTCCCCTAAAACCTATTAATTTAATACTAACACACAAAACTATGTACATTATTAAATATTGAAGTTTTACCCTGCTAATAGGAACAAATGTCCCAAACTGACAGCCACACTCACAGACTTGAGTTAACCTAATGGTTCAGCATGTGCTTCTACTATGTGCTAACTGGTTTTGTCTTATCTTTATAGCTCTCCCAGCTGGGAAAACCCCTGTATACTTTCAGAAAACTCCCATTACTTCTAGTCAACTCTCATGCTGCCTTCCTTCTCTCCAACATTTTCCACTGAAACAATTGAAAAGGCTTTACAGGTACAGTGACTTTGTGGTCTTTATTATCAGACGAACAAGAAGCAGAATCTTCTTCTGTTTCACAGCTCACTTTTTGTTGGACAAACTTTTTCATTTCCTCCTTAGCATGTACTTCATCAAAAAAATGATTTTGAGCCTCCAGGGAAGAATACCTTGAGGACAGATGGTACAGCAGTTTGAATCTCACACCTGTGTCTCGACACTCCCGGAATAGTAGAATGAATTTACTCCTCTTGTGCCTCATGTGCAATGAATAATCATTCTCCACAAACACTCCGCTGTCTCCCAATTTTAGTATTTTGTCTTTCTGCCACAGTTTTATCAGAGATAAATAGTTAAAAACAAACACCGCTGAGCAAAACAATGGAGGATTGCAGTCTCATTTAAATCACAAGTAGCTCCTAAATCCAATAGCCAATGATGTAAATAATCCAAGTGCAGGCGAGGTATGTAAAAAGCAGGTTTATTAATAAAAGAGGTGAGCTTTGCATGAGCTTCTTCAGACCTATACAACTAAACTGTCTGTAAACATCAGTTTAAAAGCCAAAATGGCCAAAATCCTGTCCATTATTTAAAGGTACATGGCTCATTAAAAATATCATGTAAAAAGTCATATATAAAATTCCTATACACCATCATAAAACAGTGCGGCATTTCAAAACAAAGCCATTCATATTCATATCCATTATTGGAATAAATAAATCAAAAGTATGTGTGACAGATGGGGAGGAAAAATTTTAGTAACATAACTATCAAAACATTGACAGAGCATCTATGCATATAAAGGTTCAAAAGACCCTACTGGCCACAAAGTAAAAACTCTTCATAGCCTCTTAACATCTTTTGGACAATAACCTTCTTGATTTCAGCAGAGGTCAGGGGAACCCTTCCATTGAGACCTGGGGTGATATCTGCCCTAAACTTAATAATCCAATGGATTTCCCTGGTCTCTGTATAATTGTTAATGTCCCTCTCCTGTATGTCCTTGAGATCTGTTCCAAGATCCTGAACTTAAAACGATGCTCTTGACCTTTGTCATTAGTGTGTTTGGATAGTGCATTATGTGTAGTACCTCTCCTTGTGTGGTATACATGCTCACGAATCCTATCCCTCAGTGTCCTATTGGTCTTGCCTACATAGTAGGCTGGACAGACTGTGCAGCAGGCTAGGTAAACTACATCTCTGGACATACAATTGCCCTCGTCCTGATGTAGTAAATACCCGAACCATATGGATATCGGAAGACAGGGTCGGTTTCTATATATGGACAAAATTGCATTTGTCGCATGTGGTCATGTAGGGACCCAACAAAGCAGGTGGATCATTATGGACCCGTGGGTAGCAGAGCAAACTCTTTAAGTTCTTTTTATTGCGGTAAACGAATCTAGGTCGAGTACCTGTAAGGCTCTTAATAGTTGGGTCACCTGACAAGACGTGCCAATGCTTACAGAAAATATCTTTAAGTGTACCTACATCCCTGGTGTAAAAAATGGGAAATGCAATTCCATTGTCCATATTTGTACCGCCCTCTTGGCTATCCAAGCCATCACTGGTCTCTCCAGCGTATATTTCAACAGCACCATCTGAGAAATATGGTTTCGCTCTGTCTATCCTCAGATCTGCAATGCCCGCCATCCCTCTGGAGATATCTAAGTGGTCATAGCCACGTTCCCTCAATTTGCTGCTAAGGTCTCCTAATTCACTTGCCAGATGACTGTCTAGGGGTGTATATCTAGACATCCGCATTGATTGTCCCTTCACTATGTTCTTGTATACATAGCCAGGATGCATGCTCGACGATGCAGCAGTGTATTCCTATAGCAGGTCTTGCGGTAAACACCCCTGTTGACTTTCCCACAGGGTAATTTTTCAACAAAGACCTCTTATCAAGGAATAGTGGTCTTCGACCAATCCATAGTAAACTTCAGAAAGGTGACAGACATGTTGATCTGTGTAAAAAAGGACTCTAATTGTATTGTAGAGCCACTCCACACAAGGAAGAGATCATCCACAAAACGCCTATAGAATGGTACTGACTCCTGAAACAAACTATTCTGAAACAAGAAGCTATGTTCCCACTCTGCCATCACCAAGTTGGCATAGCTATTGGCACAGGAAGTGCCCATAGCTACGCCATCCTTCTGCAGAAAAATCTTGTCATGGAAACAAAAAAGATTGGATTCTAAAATAATAGCCAACAACATAAGAATCAAATCAACATCATACTTCAGAGGGAGGTCGGTTCTCCTCAGATATGCACCTACCATTGCTCTACCTTCCTCATTGGGTATAACCGTAAATAAGGACTGAATGTCCATGGTGACCCATATGAGGTCTTCAATTCCAGAACAAGTGTTGATATATTGGTAGAAATCCAACAAAAACTGTCTGGTATCCTTAAGAATGAACCTATTGGCATCAACCAATGGTCTGAGTTGTGCCTCAACAAAAAGTGACAGGGGTTCAGTTGACCACCCTCTCCCTGCAACTATGGGTCTAAGAGGTGGATGTAGTGAATCCTTATGGATCTTTGGGAGACCCTGAATGGTAGGTAATAGGGGATGAACCACATTGAAAAATTCATATAGAGAAGTATCAATAACACCATTATCAAAAAGACCAAATAATATGGAGCGTATGCTCTCAATGATGCTGTCCACCCTATCATTGGTAATAGGAACATAAAACTTGTCATCAGCCAACATTAGTAGCATATCATTATTATACCTGTCCATGTCAAAAACAACTGGTAGAAGATGAGATATATAGGTTGAATGGGTCAGAATCTGGCAACAGGAGAAGGAAATATAACCTCAGCCTTATACAACGTAGGGCCTTGGACTCCCTACGTAACAACAGGGAGATTATTATCCGACCCGCAGACAAAGGAGGTGGGATTGTAGTATTCACTACATCCACCTCTTAGACCCATAGTTGCAGGGAGAGGGTGGTCAACTGAACCCCTGTCACTTTTTGTTGAGGCACAACTCAGACCATTGGTTGATGCCAATAGGTTCATTCTTAAGGATACCAGACAGTTTTTGTTGGATTTCTACCAATATATCAACACTTGTTCTGGAATTGAAGACCTCATATGGGTCACCATGGACATTCAGTCCTTATTTACGGTTATACCCAATGAGGAAGGTAGAGCAATGGTAGGTGCATATCTGAGGAGAACCGACCTCCCTCTGAAGTATGATGTTGATTTGATTCTTATGTTGTTGGCTATTATTTTAGAATCCAATCTTTTTTGTTTCCATGACAAGATTTTTCTGCAGAAGGATGGCGTAGCTATGGGCACTTCCTGTGCCAATAGCTACGCCAACTTGGTGATGGCAGAGTGGGAACATAGCTTCTTGTTTCAGAATAGTTTGTTTCAGGAGTCAGTACCATTCTATAGGCGTTTTGTGGATGATCTCTTCCTTGTGTGGAGTGGCTCTACAATACAATTAGAGTCCTTTTACACAGATCAACATGTCTGTCACCTTTCTGAAGTTTACTATGGATTGGTCGAAGACCACTATTCCTTTTAGATGTCTTTGTTGATAAATTACCCTGTGGGATAGTCAACACGGTGTTTATCGCAAGACCTGCTATAGGAATACACTGCTGCATCGTTCGAGCATGCATCCTGGCTATGTATACAAGAACATAGTGAAGGGACAATCAATGCGGATGTCTAGATATACACCCTAGACAGTCATCTGGCAAGTGAATTAGGAGACCTTAGCAGCAAATTGAGGGAACGTGGCTATGACCACTTAGATATCTCCAGAGGGATGGCGGGCATTGCAGATCTGAGGATAGACAGAGCGAAACCATATTTCTCAGATAGTGCTGTTGAAATATACGCGGGAGAGGCCAGTGATGGCTTGGATAGCCAAGAGGGCGGTTCAAATATGGACAATGGAATTGCATTTCCCATTTTTTACACCAGGGATGTAGGTACACTTAAAGATATTTTCTCTAAGCATTGGCACGTTTTATCAGTTGACCCAACTATTAAGAGCCTTACAGGTACTCGACCTAGATTCGTTTACCAGAATAAAAAGAACTTAAAGAGTTTGCTCTGCTACCCACGGGTCCATAATGATCCACCTGCTTTGTTGGGTCCCTACATGACCACATGCCACAAATGCAATTTTTGTCCATATATAGAAACCGACCCTGTCTTCCGATATCCATATGGTTCGGGTATTTACTACATCAGGACGAGGGGCAATTGTATGTCCAGAGATGTAGTTTACCTAGCCTGCTGCACAGTCTGTCCAGCCTACTATGTAGGCAAGACCAATAGGACACTGAGGGATAGGATTCGTGAGCATGTATACCACACAAGGAGAGGTACTACACATAATGCACTATCCAAACACACTAATGACAAAGGTCAAGAGCATCGTTTTAAGTTCAGGATCTTGGAACAGATCTCAAGGACATACAGGAGAGGGACATTAACAATTATACAGAGACCAGGGAAATCCATTGGATTATTAAGTTTAGGGCAGATATCACCCCAGGTCTCAATGGAAGGGTTCCCCTGCGACCTCTGCTGAAATCAAGAAGGTTATTGTCCAAAAGATGTTAAGAGGCTATGAAGAGTTTTTACTTTGTGGCCAGTAGGGTCTTTTGAACCTTTATATGCATAGATGCTCTGTCAATGTTTTGATAGTTATGTTACTAAAATTCCCCATCTGTCACACATACTTTTGATTTATTTATTCCAATAATGGATATGAATATGAATGGCTTTGTTTTGAAATGCCGTACTGTTTTATGATGGTGTATAGGAATTTTATATATGACTTTTTACATGATATTTTTAATGAGCCATGTACCTTTAAATAATGGACAGGATTTTGGCGCCATTTTGGCTTTTTAAACTGATGTTTACAGACAGTTTAGTTGTATAGGTCTGAAGAAGCTCATGAAAGCTCACCTCTTTTTATTAATAAACCTGCTTTTTACATACCTCGCCTGCACTTGGATTATTTACATCATTGGCTATTGGATTTAGGAGCTACTTGTGATTTAAATGAGACTGCAATCCTCCATTGTTTTGCTCAGCGGTGTTTGTTTTTAACTATTTATCTTTGAGCTTGTTGTTCCGTTGAGCATTCACTCCACTGGTCCTCTTTATTCATTACAGTTTTATCAGAATCAACTCCTGCTGGAAGGATTACATCTTTATTTTTAAAGGTCTAGGTTGCTTTCTCACATCCAGGTTTGGAGCATACACACAACTCCTGCTGAGGAATACCAGTCCAGTTGCTTATTTGTGCTTTCATAGAATTAATGCAGTCTGTTACTTCCAACTTCTGTGGTATAGCTGAAAATCTCATGTTTTCCCTACTTGCTTTATCTTCTATTACTTTTTGAAACATCTCTTCCTGAGTAGTCTCACATTCAGCCAGCCTTTTCTTCATTTCAACCTCTGATTTTTGCAGCTTTATCACCTCATCTGAATATCTGTTTAAAGTTTCTTCCATTTTCCCAACCTTTTGTTGTTTGTGTTGATGTGCTCCATCAGTATTTCTTTATTTTAACTAACTCTATGTGCAATTGTCTTGTACCTTCCTGTAGGTTATTGGAAGTCATGTCTGGAGGTTGCATTGTTTTTTTGCTGAACAACTGTAGAAATGTCCTCAGTCAGTGTTTCTTTGTCACTTCTTGTAGTTGATTTTTTCTAGGTGCTCTGTATTTCTTTTTCCTGGCATCCAGGCAGTACACTTACTAGCCTGTTACTGAAATGTACCCATAAGCACAAAAGTCTATTGACCATCTCTGTTGAGTTTATGTTTTTACACCTGGAGAGCTAGAGTTAAGCTGTTATTCAGTTGGCAGCCACCTTGGAAGCCCTTCCACACAGTTATATTCTAAATGTTTGCTCTTAAACAAGGATTTATAGAGTGCTTCCTCACCTCAACCAATAAAACTCTCCACATGTTTAAACAAATGAGGAGGTTTATTTGTAGTTGAATTCAGTAAAGGGCAGTTTGATGTGTTTTATGTAGGAAACTTAGTGATTGGGTGCTTTTTGATAGATAGCCTCCCCATTTGTTTAAACATGTAGAGATTTTTATTGGTTCCTATAATGAAAGGGTAGTAAAAAAAAAACCTAGACTGGTTCCATTCTTTATTTAAGCCACATGATTGGCTGTAGAATGTTGAGATCTGAAGAAGGCTATGGCCAAAAGCACTAATCTTTTATTTTTTTTGTTGTTTTTGTTTTTTATAATAAATGTTTTGTTGAAGACTGGAAACGAGTCATCCATGGTGGCATTTCATTATTCCCCTTTTCTCATAAACAGTACACTGTCCCCAGACTAGCTATAGTGACATTCTGTACACTCTTCTGAGGTTTGGGGGTTTTAAAGAAATAATGGTTATAGTGTTCACAGCCCCTACACAAGCTATAGCAACATTATGTGCACACCTCAGTAGGTTGATTGTAAGAAGTAATTTAACCTGGAATGACCACACTGTCTTCAGCTGCCCACACATGTTGCACTGGCCTTCTTTGTTTACTTCTAAGTAAGGTCAGTTTAGACTAGCTGAGGCTGAGGGCAGAGGCAATTATTAAGCCTGTGTCAAAATCCAGTTATACAGCTTGGTGAATGGGGGCCACTTGACCCTCAGAATCTCAGAGGGTCTGGATATTTGTTATACTTTGTGTGCCTTATTTTTGAAAGATTGGTGACTTTTTTACTGCTACCCTGAAGTTATATATGGGTCAGGCAGTATTGTGCATGCTACAGACAAAATCTGTGATATCTTTTTTAATTTGTTAATACAGATACACTGACTCTGTTCCCAAAATCTAGGCCTATACATGCTGTACTGCATTTTCACACAAATGCACATGCATACTGACACTCCCCTTGACAAGCATGTATGTGCCACAAGA
This sequence comes from Protopterus annectens, assembly GCF_019279795.1. Taxonomy (NCBI): domain Eukaryota; kingdom Metazoa; phylum Chordata; order Ceratodontiformes; family Protopteridae; genus Protopterus; species Protopterus annectens. The sequence goes on from NC_056725.1 coordinate 1,357,379,234, forward strand.
TACACACACACACACACACACACACACACACACACACACACACACACACACACACACACCACAGTAAGACTGGCTTTATTATGATTTTAGCAAATACATTGTTTACTTCTACTCTTCTCTTGTCAAATCTGTGCCTACAGTTCAGCGGTAAGTCATGTGTATTCAAAGATAACCTTTGTACCCATCAGTTAAATCCAGTTTACTGTGTACACCTCAGATGTCACACTGTAGCTGGATAAATAACTACTCAAAAAATAAGTAAATGTCATAGCAATCAAGTACTCCATCTTGCTTTACACAAATGCACACTACTCTTCCAAAGCCAGATCAGTAACTGTCTAAACTGAGCAAACAATAAGAGTACCAGTCTCTTTCATTCAGAGACATCTCCCACTTACATCCAGCAGCTATAATGACTTCTGTGCACACTTCAGATGACCGACTGTGATAAAAAAATGACAGCCTTGTAATAATTTCAACTTTGTTCCACACATTAATGTATTCCAAGTAGCTTCACACAGATCACAGTAATCCTACAAAGCCAGAATATTGAGTATACAACACTTAGTAATATGTCCTTCATAAACAACCCTAGCAATTATTGTTAATGTGTCTGTGATATCCCACTCTTGTTAAAAATTATTCACATTTTTAGTGACACAATAAGAAACAAAGCAAAAATATTGTGTAAACAAAGGCCCTAAATCTGGGATAGATTTGAAATATTGCTCTTACAGAATAGGAGAGTTGTTACAGTAAACAGGTTTGCATAGTATTAATACAAACACAAATGTCTGTCATTATTTAGTGACTGCAGCCCAATATGATTGCCCAGGAGACCACACATTTTATGATGAACACATAAAAAAGTATAACTTAAACTTGGGGTATTCATATAGATACCTACTTAATAATGGAGGTGTGAAGGCACACAAACCAGAGTCAATTTTTAAGTGTTACTGTAATTCACTTAAATGGTAATGGAACAACAGGCTTTGGATCAGCATGCATTTTCTGAGCTATATGTGGCACAAAAGTCAAATGTCTTGCATTACTGGCTGTAACTCTTAGCAATTTACCACAAGAGACAGGCGAAAAGTAAGAAGTGGCATTCTGCAAAATCAGAGACAGTTCAGTGGGTAAAATTAGGGAGCAGTGGCAGGTACTTCATCTGCTCTGCAGATGGGTTCAAAACTCCGTATATCTGGTTGCCAGCAACTTATTTCATGCTGTCACCACTTTTTGCTACAACTTCCATCCACAGTTCCTACCAATTTCTCCTATTTCAGTATCTGCAGGCTTTGTTCTCCTTGTGTGATGGCAGGGAGTAGAAAGGTCGGTGAACTTATTGGCCAAGTCCATTGCAACTGGCCAGTTAATTCACATAGCTTCTGTTCCTTGCTGTAAGGCCAGTTGTGTGTTTTGTATGTGTCATGTAGGAATGCTTTCTTTAGTTTTTAGCAAATGCTATAAATGGGTTTAGAGGAATATTGGAATGATGTCAAGGCTGCTGATGAGCTGTTAATTGTGCTTTAATTCTATAGAGTGAGGCCTGTGGTATTTTAGGGTTTTGTGTGTGTGTGTGTTTGAATACTAGCATCTGTCTTTACAAGTCTAGTTTGTAGATTTTTTGATTTAGTTTTAATTGAATGGCACAAATAATGTGGGTTTGGGGAATTTTAAAATGGTTGATGATGAAGCAAGGATGCACATAAACTATATCAGTACAACAAGCCTGGCTGATGATAAACTGGAAGCACTACGATTTTTCATGAAACACTTTATCAGCACTTGGAATGTCATGTATTTTTCTCAACACTTTTATTAAATTATTCTGAATTTTTAATCAAAGACTTGAATTGCTGATGCTTCACTCTATCTATTGCTGTGTTGTGTTTGCTGTCGTGTACTGTTTCTGAAGTAACTCAAAGGAGAGGGAAGAAGGTGAGCTTTTCTTTATCTCAATCTTCCCATTTTCTCATGATTTGTGCAACCTCCTAGGTAGTGTATTGAAAAATCATGGGTTTGGGGTAGAGCACCCATATTTGGGATGCAGAGTAAATAGTCCTTGCAAAAAAATCAATGTTTAATCAGTGTTTTGCAACTTATTTTTCTTTTGGGAGGTTTATTCTTATGAAACTTTTAGTTTAGGAAGTTTCTGCTATGATGTTCTGAACCTGAATTAATCAACACTCAGTGTTTCACTACAAAGCCTTACACATTTATGATGATGCTCCAAGAGTGTAGATAAACCGTCATATCTAAGGAGCATACCAAATACATACTTTAGCACACATTTTATCTGTGGTCCACCATTACTATAAATATATCCATAACTAATATATTAATTACATAACTGATTACTATTAAATAGCGATATTCAATTGGAAGGATGTCAAGTCGCTGAAGGTAGTTTCAGAAAATATGAATATATCAAAGTAAATTTGCTGAAACTACCTTCAGCAACAGTGGAATTTGTCTTTTTCTCTACTGTTGTGCAGCCCTGGAGTTGGTTTATATAACTTTGTGAGTGTGAGGGTCTTGCCCCCCCCCTGCAAAGAAACTTTCTTTGTGATATTATTCGAAGGCATATTAGGTGAACATTATTTGATGTATTTATGTTCTCTGAAACTGCCTTTGCTGGCTTGATATAATTCCTGCTATATAATATGTTTAATTACTATATGTACACATTTCCTAATGTTACACACCTGGCTAATAAAACACAACACTGTATATTAATATTACTGTGCAGTTATCATGGCTGTTCTGGCTCAAGAAGAATAAAATTGTTTCATATTTTAAAGGATATGTGCAATGGCAGTCCAGCAAAATCCAGAAGAAAACAAAGTCCTCCAGCTTGCTGACAAATATGACGAAGATGAAGCTGAGAAAGACTTTCTACTTTCCAAACCAATCTGTTTCCTTATTGTTGGAAAACCGGTAAAAGTGTAAATTATTTCTGAACTTGATATGAAATAACATCACTGCATTAACCTCAACATTATTTTAAATGGCTTATTATTTTATTTACTTATTTCAAATTTTCTTACGTGATACAGTATAGGGTTAGCCAACTGGCAGTGTGAACATTAGCTCTAGGTGATTGTCCCTTTTGAAGTGACACCCCGACCCCATGTGGAAATGGAGAAATATGGGCTGTGGATGGATGGATGGATGTATTTCATATACAGTTCACAAGAACCACTAGAGCACAGAATAAGATGATAGATAACAACAGCCCTTCCTGAGGGAGGAGTCCATTTTTATTTACAGGTGGAAATCCTCTGTCTTGTCTCTCCCTGCAGTAGAAGGTACTTCTGCTGTCTTTTTTTACAGAGGTATTTCTCTGGTGTCAGCTATCATGACCCCTAGAAGAAAGCAACATTACAGTGAACCAGACTCAGCTCTACTTGCCACTTCAAAGCAGTTTATCTCTTAACTCTGTTTTCCTTTGACAAGTAGTTCAGCTGAACATTTGAACCAATTTTTAAGTTACTATTTATTAAAATGTCTTCCATAAATAGTTTTGCTAAAGTTATATGCGAATTTACTGAAGGACAATGTTATTTCCATGTCAGATTATATTTAGGTATGACTGTGTGAGATAAATAGAAGACCTCATTTTGAAGGGTGTTCTTGTCTGGGATCTCTGTGTTATACTGATACGTATGAATGCTATTGAAAAAACAGGTTTATAACCTAGAAAAATAGGGGGATAAAAGGAGGAGTCAAAGAAACTGTAGAATGGTAAAGAATCTAAGAGAAGGTATAATGAAGATTCATATAAAAGATGGGTTCTGTTGACTATGGCAGGTTAGTGGATAATTCACTGTAGCCATGTCTGTGAGACTGTTGATTTGGTATATTAAAGGGGTAACCTACTGGTGGTCAAAGATTAAACATTCGAGCTTCAACTGTCCAAGGCTCAACTCGTTGATTACTGGAGTTCCTCCATAGGAAATCACTGTTGGTGAGTTGTGACAGAGGAGGTTCCCTTTTGAGGGGAATTTCCCCCTTCTTCAAGTTGGTGCATCAGTGGAATTAGTGTATATAAATTTGGAGTGTGTGGGGAGCGGGGAGCTTGCCCCTCACATTGGGGCTTGTTCCCTTGCAAAAACACTTTAAAAAAGTGTTTTTCAGAAGGATTGTTTTCAGCAAATGCAATTTGGGGATTTTGATCCTCTGTGTGCTCTTTTGCCCACTCATAGTGAAAGCATATTAAAGTTATGGGGATGTGGGGGCAGAGGCACTATTTTATGTGGTGTGGAGGCAAAGCCACCCATATCTAAAATATGTTTTGTTACTGTTTTAGTTGGGTGGTATATGTGTGTTTTTTTTCTGTATACTTTTAGGAAGCTAGTAACAGGTTTTGGCTGTAAATCACATTATTTGTTTTCTAAAAGTTAAGTTTATTTTTTGTGTGTAGGTTTGGGTGTTTGATGTTGGGAATGGATTAATTATTGTTACACTGTATTGTTATATTTGTTGCATGTTGCTGATATAGTGTGTTTCATTTGTGTTTGTTTGTTCAATACATTTTCAGTGCTTGTGATTCATGAATGTATGTATATAACCGCTAGTTATGTAGTCAAATATGTAGTTAGACAGATAGATAAAGCCAGCAGACCCACTGTCTGAGAAGCCAGATGGATAAGTTAAGCTCACTGTGTTGCAGGTTAGTGGAGAGGGATTACTGACTGTGTAATCATCCTCTGGTGGAGAGCAGAGAGCTACCCTCTTTATTGTGGTTAGCCTGTATGGTGACAACATGCCTGCACAGCAAAGCTTCCGCTGCAATTTTTAACTGGATGCAACACACAGTCAAAGCTTCACCTCAGAAAATCTCACAACAGAAGCATTGTGTGCAGAGGGCAAGCCCCCTGCACCCCATACTCCCCTTGCTTATACATACTAACACTACAGTCAAACAGCTATTGAGAAAAGCCCACACACATGGAATTACTGCCCAGACCAGGGAGGTGAAATTGATGACCTTGTACCTTTTCTATTTACTGTTGATGAACTGTAGGTCCATTAACAAAGTTAGTAATGTGGAAATGCCACAATAGGGTTGATAATAGACACATTGTATATGTAGAATGTAGTTTTTCATTCTAATCAGTTCAATCAATGAAGAAAACCTGATCCAACTACTTATAATAGCCCACCACAGCCTCTTATCCTCACGCTCTGGTAGCTTAACAGACGGGATGAGGAATGAATGTATTCACAAGGTGGCAAGAGGGCTGAATAGTTATGGATGGTGTAGCATAAGCATGCTGAAGCACAGACATCATTATATTCTGACAGCAACAGCAATGAAAGATTGCATATACAGCTCAGACTTTGCCTACTATTTAAATATGAGCAGTGTAACATACTGTTGTGCAAATCCACAGTAAATGGCAGAAGACAACTTATATATGAAGAGCTGCTCTGAATCATAAAGCAGTGAACTTTTGACTTAAATTAACATTAAAAGAATTAGTGATGCACCAGCATTGATGTTAGGATGTGAATGAGTTGCTGAGATGGGGTGGTAGGAATGTGGCAAAGCACATGAACCTCACCCTGACCAGGCATATATTTTGGAGTCCACAAGCCACCTACAGGGATGGAATTATACTAGGGCTGCTAGGGAACACCTTCCCACTTCCTCATACACAACTCTCGCTATCTAAGAAAGTGAATAAACTGATAATGCTATTTGGATGGGAACTAATGGGTCACAGAGTTCTCACCCAGTCCAGGGATACCTGGCTGTTGCCCCTGGAAGGAACAAATAAGCTGATGGGGCATAAGAGGGAGAGCCACGTAGCAATTCCTGTGGTGGGATTTAAAAAAAATTTCTATGTAAGGACATAAACATTAAATATAGCATTGTCAATAAAAATAGTAGGCAAAGGCACACTGCGATTACATTATGTTACAGTGGAGTATGGTGCTACCGTATTGAAGATCTTGGGAATCTTACTGAAAAACTACTATCCACCTGATACATTTGTGTAAGACAAGATAGCTAAGCTGAAAAACAGGATAGTTTTTTTATATATAGTGACATGAAAATTCCTGACAGTTTGTGGAGTACAAAATATGTAGTGCAGATGACATCAAGCTGGGTGCATGTATAACCACTGCAGAATATCAGAGGTTGTTGAATCAATTATTTGCATGGGTAAAAAATAAACTGTAAATTAACCTAAAAAATGCATTTATGAGACTAAGAATGGTTATGCCACCAGGGATGGAGGAGAATAAAGGCTGCAGAGCAGTATAAAGATATGAAAATCATAAGTAAGTCACATAAACCAGACCATACCAAGGTAAAATAAAAGGTGACCACTCTTCCTTGCTATGTGTCTAGTATGTGTCCAGACGTTTTGATGTCCTTTTTCAACTCATTTATAAGGCCAACATTGGAATATAAGAACTTTGTACATTATGTGTCCATGAAAGAACAAATGACACAGGATATAAAAGCCATTACCTAGAGAATAATAGGAATGAACTTTAGCCTATGACCAGGTTATCCTCCCTGAGTTATGTACAATTAAGGCATTGTCTCATTCAGGTGTATAAGGCATTTAGGGAAATTGTTTTGACTAAATGCATATGATTAAAGAAGGATGAATATTCAGTCAGTCTGAAGTTGAGGAGCAAAAGCTGTAGCCTGGCTGTAAGAATGTCTTGTAGGAAGAATGTGCTGTTTACTATCAGAATAACCTACAAGTGGAACAGACAACAGAACTTTTAGAAAAAGTGGATAATATTTGGCTGCTCTGAGCATTGCTGGTAAGTATGTATATGATAGAAGGTACACAAGGTTTCTTAGTGCAGAAAAGCATACTTAAAACTAAAGCATACTTAAAACTTAGCTTGGAATATATGACATGATACAGTATGACTATATGATACAATATGTATGTTATAGGTCGTTTCATGCCATACTTGTGGGACCAGCTTGGCAGAGTTCCTATTGTGAACAAAAATGATTATAGCTCTTCTATCATTGCAAAAGACTGTGATTTAAGTGGCCTTACTGACAGCACCCCTGGCTGGAGGTGCAACTAAAAAGAATCAAGCCTGCTACTACAATAGTTGCAATGGTGTAAGACATCCACCAAGGTTGCATCTGAAACACACTGTCCTTGCCAAGATGCATCATTAACAAAAGACTGGCAACACCACCAGATCTGGCTCAGTTTCAAATGGCCACATATTATCCCCCTCAATGTGTTAAACGGAGCTTGTAAAAGATTGCTAATACAATCTTATCACCTGTCCTGATGGAACAGTCCTGGTGGAACAAACTTCTTGGACTGCATGCATAGTTAGACTGTGTATACATTGACAGTGATCCATTTGAATAGATTTGGGGTGAATCTGATAACCTTAAATTTGATGAGTTAATATCAGTATTTCCAAGCTTTCACCTAGCTAACAATGGAACAGATTTTGGGCCAACCAAGCCATTTATGTCTTGCCTGTATGTCCGTGACCCTTTTAGTTACAGCAATACACAGTCTTCTGTCATGATTGGTGTTTCTCCATCAGTTTAAAGGAAGCTTTAATCTCAGGAATTATCAAGAACTGCTCTTTAAATCTCAGTGTCCTGCGTAGCTATCACTTTATTTCAAACTCCCCCTTCATCGAATAGATTATTGAGAAAGTGATATCTAGGCATGTTTGGATCCATATTAGAATTTCATGGAATTTGGGATCCATTTTAGTCTTGTTTCGGAGCATGCCGCTGAACTGGCACTGTTCTTGCATGAGTTGCTAATGATCTTATAGTTACTGTTGAACGAAGGTAATACTCAGTCTTGGCCCTCCTTTGCCTCTCTGCTACATGCAGTGTAGTTGACCATTTGATTATTTTGCAGCACCTGAAAACCTGCTCTGGAGTCTCTGGTACAGTGCTTAATGGTTTGTCTCCAATCTCTTAGAGTGTGAGCAGAATGTAGTTTCAGATGTTAATTTCTGTTCTACTTATCCTCTTTGTTGCAGCATCCAGCAGAACTCCATATTGGGTCCTCTTTTTTATTCACCACATGTATGCTGCCACTTGATGATTTCATTACAATGAGAAGTAGGAAGTGTTTATACTTCTACACCTCTCCTTCCCTCAAGAGTGGGTGGCTTACCAACCACATCAGGTTTTGGAGCTAGAGGAGAATACTTAATTGACTACATATTGATTCATACCTGTGCCTGAAGTTTTGCATTGGGATAGCCCTACATACAGAACCTGGCAGTGTAGCTGATGTATTTCTACTATCAAATATTCTGTCCCTTTGTTACCCATTGTTTACATAGTCTGTGGGGTTAAAGTAACTATTACCTCTGCCCCCTATGCCGGAAAAGGAGAGGAACTATGTAATGCTGTAAATTTCTTGCCTCTACTAGGCTGTGGTAGCTGACACTTCTTTTCTATGTGCTTTTCTTAATGTGACTAATTAGTAAATTGGCCTTAGGTGTGTGTATGTGTGTGTGTGTGTGTGTGTGTGTGTGTGTGTATGTGTGTGTGCGTGTGCGTGTGTGTGCGTGTGCGTGTGTGTGCGTGTGTGTGCGTGTGTGTGTGTGTGTGTGTGTGTGTGTGTGTGTGTGTGCGTGTGCGTGTGCGTGTGCGTGTGTGTGTGTGTGTGTGTGTGTGTGAGGTTGGACACCAGGCTGGCAACTCAACACCATAAAAACTCCACTGCCAATCATTCTGTGGACCATTGTTCCACTGTGACGACCCCTATATGGGAAAAGTTAGAAGAAGAAGTATCATATGATGCACCTATCAACTCACTAGATGTGTCTTCAGAAGAACCACTCTTTACAAATATCTCCTGCAGAGTAATGGCTGCAATATTCTTTACTGAGACATATTTAACAACTTAGTTTCTCTTGTACAAGTCTGGGATTATGTATACTAGATGGTTATAGTGATAATATTGGGGGGCATTCAGAAATGAGTAATGCTGGTGAAGTGGTACTCGTAATCTTTTTTTTTTTTTTTTTTTTTTTTTAACTTTGCATGTTCCACATAATGTGGCTAGATATACATCTAAACTAAATGTCACTGCACCTAAGTGTAGTGACATTTAGTTCAAATGCATAGCTAGCTATGCTATTTCCATTATGTGAAACTCAGAATGTTTAAAAAATACACCTGAGTAGGCTGAGTAGCACATTGCCAGTGCTACTCATTTTGAGTACTAGAAAATAACTTAATACAGAAAACTATATATTATCTGTGTGAAGCAATCACTAGCTTATTTTCTGATGACTGCTTCCCAGTAGTTTACCAGACAAATACTAGTAATATGTAATATATAGTTCAGCAATGAGGACAGTTGTGCACTGTACTATCAAAGAAGCACAAAGTTACCTGTGGGGAATTCCCAATTCCTTTGCCACTTAAAGCAATGTAAAAAAGTCATTTGGTCACAACAGTGTATGTGTGCCACATTTTTCTCAAATGACATAAAGCTACTCTGTGTCTCTTTTTTCCTCTGCAGAATTTCCCTACATCAGCCTAAGCCACTATTTACTACTTAAAAATAATTATGCACATTCCCTCACTCACAGTAACTGCCATAGTGTTCTCAAGCATTCTAATGCTGTTAAGGTTTGTTTTTGCCCTGTGTTGAATTCTCTGTATCAGTACAAGCACCTTTTTAATTTATAGATTTCTAAGGGCTGAATGGCAGTCTTGGGAACAACAGTTTGTCACAGCAGTGTTTATTATTGTTATTATTATTATTTTACTGTTATTAGTATTGGTTATTACTGTTATTTACATGGGGCATGGCTAGATAGGGTCCATGATGACCAGTTTGCTTACTTGATTAACAATGAATAAATTAGATAACATTATTATTAATATTATTATTAATAGTAGTAGTCCATTATATAGTTCCTTAGATCTCAAGGTATGCCTTCTTTTCTATTTACAAATGTTGTTGTTGTTGTGTCTTTTGACTTTTCCCGGTTAGGGGTCGACACAGCGGAACTCCGGTCTGCTAATGATTGGCAGTAGATTTTTACATGCCGAGTTGCCGGCCCAGACGCACAACCTTCAATGAAGGTACACCCATTCACGCATTTCTCCACAGAGAAGATGCTCTAGCTGCAAATCGAACAGAACAACGTCTTACTGTGAGGCGAAGATAAAAATTCACTCACTAGCATCAATGCCTGTGTGGCATAGTGCTAGCAGACAGTGTGCTATTATTAGGTATTCTCCCTCCTCCAGTAGATTTCCCTATATCAGCACGTCCCCTTTTTTCCAATGAAAAATAACTGTATAAATACAAATGATGCCAAAAATGTCTGACTGCCAGTTTTCTAAAACAGTGTAATATGATAAAGGCATATGTCTTGTATGAAATTTCCTGTATCAGTACAAGCTCATGCTTCTTCTCACAAAAAATTCCTAGTAACAGCAGTTAGAAATCTAACAAATCTCCATGGCTATCAGCAGCTAGTCCAAATTCCAACTAGGTGTGATCAAAAATCTAAAAGGGAATCCATCCTTGACTGGGTCCTAACTAACGACTCCACATTGTATCCCCACACAGGCATTCTCCCAGATACCTTAAGTGACCACAACATAATATACCTTACATGTAGTAGAACAAGCCTATGCAAAACCACTAACTATAAATCCACTAGAAACACAAAAAACTTCTCTCCTGAGGTCCTCAATACTTTACTCTGTAACTGTGACTGGACCCCCCTAAAAACCCTCCTACTTGACCAGGCTGTAGCATATTTCAACAAAACATATCTACAACACCTAGACACTGTTGCTGCATTGTGCAAAATCAAAGTTAGAACCTCTGCAAAGAAACAAAACAAATCCTCAAGTCCAGAGATGCTGCCTGGCTTTACTATAAAAAAAAAACAAAGAAACACAAAGCCTAACTGAGTACCAAGAACTGCGCAACCGTGCACAAAAATGCATTAGGCTGGACAAAAAATCCTACTACACAACATTACAAACCCAACACAACCCCCAAAAATTTTGGAAAAATGTAAACCAGCCACTAAAACCCACCCAAAAGGCTACCCCCAAACCAATCACCCCTGACACAAATGTTCCCATTGAAACACAATTCAGCTCCACGTTGTGAACTCAATTATTTCCTTAGTATCACAGGGCAGTTCCAACCTCACTACCCCCCCCCAAAACAAATAATAATAATACAAGCTTTACCCTTAAAACAATTTCTACCACCTCAATCGAAAGCATGATCTCCAAACTAAAAACCTCGTCAACAGCAGTCGACCTACTCCCCAGCTATTTCTTGAAACTCACAGCAGATGCTATTGCTATTCCAATCTCCATTTTCATAAACACTTCAGTTGTTGAAAATGATGTGTCCAAACTCTGGACAATATCCTGTGTTACACCCATACATAAAGGTGGGACCTCCACTGATCTTAAGAACTATAGACCCATTGCTATACTCCCCCCGGCCAAAATCCTAGAAAAAATGCATCCATACCCAGGTGCTAAAATATCTCCTAGACAACAATATCCTGTCAGCTACTCAACATGGTTTCATACCTGCCCATAGTACCACTATAGCCCTCCTCTGCTTCACAGACACAATAAACCATCTCAAAAATGAAGGCCTGCACTTGACACAGTCTTACACCAAATCCTGCTAAACAAACTAAACCAATATCACCTAATCAAATTCCACTCTTACCTGCTTCCAAAGCTACTTAACTGACAGGTACCAGGTTGTGAAATGGGAAAATTCTCTCTCTCTCCTCAGCTGCCCATAACTATAGGTGTCCCACAGGGTTCTTTCTTAGGACCACTACTGTTCACAATCTTCACATATGACCTCCATATCTCCACAAAGCATGCATCTATCATTCAGTATGCAGATGATACTACCTTAATCTGTGCTGCACAAAATATTCCCACCCTCCTGCAAACAACTCAACTAGAATTCTCTGACATTGACGACTATCTTACCAAACCCCAATTTATCCTTAATCCAAAGAAAACTCAGCTTATGATTATAACCAGTTCTAGCAAAAACACTGATAACAGTCAATTCACTATCTACTCCACAAATGCTAATCCATCCGCTCCAGTGGCACAGGCTAAGCTATTGGGAATAACCATAGTCTCCCACCTAAAATTTGATAGTCATGTCAACTTAACTATTAAAAAAGTACATGCCAACTGGGATCACTCTACCATATCAAACTGTTTCTTACCAACAACACAAGATCAGCCATTGCTCGCTTCCAGCTTTTATCAACCCTACTCTATGCATCTCCCATTCTGACTAATCTCAACAAAATTGAACTAAGCAAAATGGAAGCCTGCTATAACAGAATTGTCCACTTTGCTGCAAATTGCTCATATAGAACTCATCACTGTACTGCTTTGAGCCAGCTCTCCTGGCTTGAACTGTCCAACCTCCTAACCTACAATCAGCTCTGCCTCTGTCACTCTATTACCTCTCCAATAAGTGTCCTGCCCTCAAAAACCTAGTACATCATCACTCAGCCAAAAGGCCTCTTAGATCATCAAGCAAACTACTACTAGAAGTCACCAACAGCTATAATAGCTTTGGAGACACACTATATAGTAGTTCAGTGGCTAAAAAATGGAACTCTCTCCCCACTAGCATGCAAAACACATCATCCATAGCCTCCTTTAAAAACCTCATTAGGCAACATTTCAAGCAAAGTTGGCAGTGCAATGACTGCTCCCCAGGCTAATGAAAGCAGATAAGGTAGACATACTAAGCCTAGAGTACTTGCTAATAGTTTTTCAGTCTTACTCACAAACACTGGCTAATTTATAATGTATGTACTGTACCTATGTATGATGTATGTATTCTACATGTGTTCCAAATTTCAGCTGTACACCATAAATCTATTACTTTTATTTTTAAATTAGTTTTCTTGTTTCTTCTCTCCACTGTAACTGTTGATGTAAAAACATGTCTATTGTAATTTGTGTGTATACTGATCATGTCTAAATATCTAAATGTATCTGTAATTATTTTTCTGTGTGGAGCTTTTCTCCCCAGCCTCTGTTGAAAAAGGGCCTTTTCAGCTGAGTCGGACACTCCTGGTTAACAAATGCAAAATAAATAAATAAATAGAATGTTGTCACAGTGTTCTCAGATGGTGTAATTAGGCTTATTACCTCTTACATATTTTTAGAGATGTATTTACAAGCATGTACTCTCTTTATTAAAAATATTTGTACATAGAAGGTCAGAAGATGAAGTGGAGTTGTCTGACAGTCATTTTAGGCTCACTGCCATTTATAATATCACAATCCCCACCTCAATGATTTGAATGCAGCCTTTCCTTCAGATAGTCCCAAACAAAAGGAATTTGATAGCCTTCCCCATTTCACTGAGTCCTGATTAATAAGTGACAGACTTTACTCTGTTCATAGTGTCAAACTAACAACCCTCAACAATCACAATACAGCCTTTGCCACCCCCCTGAATGGTTCATATTTTCTTTTTTTTTCTTTTTTTATAAAATTAAAAAATGGTTCATTCACCCAAAAGAGAAGTGACTTCAGCTGTTACTTCTGAGATGACTCACAGTAGGCAGGCCCTAATGCGCAGTCATTCTGAGTGATCACACATGAGGTAATAAACTTGGTCTTTGCTGTGAGGCTGCTTCTTATCCTCAAGACTATCCCCAACAGAATCTATGGGAATCGCCCCAAAACAGAGAGATTAGCTAAATGTAATGCACTGGATCTCACTAATTAGGGGACATGATAAAGAGATGTGGGCTAGTTAATCATGACCTTTTACTCAATGGTTGAGGGAGAGGGGGGCATCATGCTAATAAATAGCAGTTCCTTTCCCTTCTGAGTTCTAGTTCCTGTTCATTTTAACATGCAGCTGTAAGTTAATTATTTTAATAAAATTAAATTAGTAACAAAATAAATACACCTAAAGTGTTCTGAAGGTTAGCAAAATGTATATATTCGATGTGTCTGTTTTCGTCTGTTTCAACATGTGGGATGTCAGCTTCAGTCGGATCTGACCTTGGCACCTTATACCCACAGTACTGGATCCAAGAGCTCTGACTCCTCCTTTACCCACAATTCCCCTCTCCTGTGTTAATTACCTTAGATCTCGTTTGCTGCCTGCTAAACCAGAGAAGTTTGCTGACAGCTCAACCTTTCTTTATGATAAGTGAAAGACTATTACTAATTTCCTTATTTTCCTACTCCCTTTAGTGTAGTGGTTAGTTTATAGTAGTCAGTATTAGGATTTTAGTTAGGTTAGTTAATTAAGTACCTTCTTTAAACAGAGTATTTTAGTGTGTAGTCTTCATAGAACTTTCTAGTATATTTCTTGGCATTTTGTAGGTTAATAGCTAAGTGTGTGTGTGTGTGTCTATATATATATATATATATATATATATATATATATATATACACACACACACACACACACACACACACACACACACACACACACACACATATATTTATCTTACTGTTACAGATATCTAAGATTGTCATTATTTTCTTATAAATTATACACATACTGTTTTTTTTTCTAACAACCTTTTAAATATTGACTAGTGCTGTGTCTGATAATGTTTATAAGTATTGAAAATTCCTTTTCTGATGTCTGAGAAGTCCACCAGAATCAAAAAGTGTCTGTCCTCTGGATACAAGATACCACCCCAAGACCCCCATTGACTTTGTGTGCACTGTCTAGATAGATCTTTCCCATTTTCAGGAGAGCTGCAGTATTTGTGCTGCCTTTGGCACAAGGGTTCTTCAGGGAAGGAAAGAAAAACTTATAATCAAGGGAATTCTTCCCCCCTCAGTCAAGGTCCAGAATGTTTACCAGTCCAAAGGTACCCTCCAGCTCTCCTTCTTCTGACAAAACGAGAGAAGAAGAAAAAAAGAAAGGGAACTGTCTAAGGAAAAAGAGAGAGAGAGAAAGACAGAGAAAGAGATATGCTGAGAGAGAGAGATAGAGAAGCATAAAGAGAAACGGTGTGAAAAAAGACAAGAAGAAAAGGTAGACAAAGCTAAAAAAGGTCTCCAGATTCCAGTACTATACCGGGTCTGGCATCTAAGTTATTGAGTCAGTTGGATCCAACTGCAGCTGGGACCTGAACTCCTTCCCTGAAACCTTCCTTTTCTCCAGGGTGAACAGCCTAAGGCTTCATTCCCTGATACTTCAAAAGTTATCATCAAGACCACCGTCAGTAGCTTCATCTTTGGGGCCCAGCCAGTCTACTAGAAGCCTAACCGAAACAGATGTTGACCATATGATCAAGTTTCTGAGGACACGGATTTAAGTAAAAGTCATCCCGGCTCCCTCCCTGAGGAGTGGACCTGGTCAGACCCATTGACACCAGCCATACTTGTTCCGATGCTGTCTCCCTTTCTGCAGTCGATGCATATGGGTCCGAACCCTCCTGCTGTACCAGAGTTGAATCTGATAGTGCTGAATACTTCAGCTTTTACTTCTTCCCTCACTTTCTCAACACATTTGTACTCAGGTTAAGTAACGTCCCAGAGCCAGATTATTAAAGTCAGGGCCCTGACAGTAGAGTCAACTCTGAAGTTTTTGGAGCCATCCATACTGCCCAGTGTTGTCCCCTTTGAAGCTGAGAATGACACTGTTATTATGGGTGGTTCTTCCTTGGCTTCATTGGCTGAGTCAGCGTTCGAGGCTGTGGGAAGGGCTTTGGCTGGACCAAGAAGACTGGTGTGTGCACAGAATTCTGATCTATCCCAACTCTTGCTGGAGCCTGTACCTTCTTCCTCTCATTCGGGTTGACGGGGCAGGCAGACCCAAACAGCTGCAAGACAGCTTGATGTTCGAGCTTCACACCTAAGTCTGAGGTGTCTCCTTCAAAGATCCTGAGGCAGATTACCCAGAAAAGGACTTGCAAGTGGAGGCAAATAGACTCTTCTCCTGAAGCCATCACTGAGGACACCTACTTACATAATGGAGAAGATTCCCCAAGATCCCCCTTGAAGAAGTCTCATTTGGAGACATTCTGGAGTTGATGAAAGAGAGGGGGATGGTCCACAGAAGCTCCTTCTTCTGATGAGTTGGTGTTTCTTGAAGTTTTTGGGTCTGGCCCTTTGACATCCTGTGTGGTCCCACCTCCCAAAGCCTTAACAGATTTCATTGCTCACAAGGCTTGGAAGGAATCTGATGTGGCAAATCCTATCCCAAGAAATCCAGACAAGATTCTAGTTGCCCCAAAAGATAGGAAACATTGGTCCAAGGGTCCCCCCAGTAGATGTTATGGTGGTAGCAGCAGTCATGAAAAAACACCTTTTAGAAGAAAGTTCCTCTGTCCATCCCCTGAGCAGGAAGTTAAGGCCACTGGACAGACTAGGGAAGCAGGCATATGTTTCAGTCACATTTGCACTTTGAGCATTGAACTATCCAGCACATCTGACATGCTTCCAAATAGACTTGATTAAGAAGCTTTTTAAGTCTTTTTTTGGGTAGCTTACCTATACCCAAATGTCTACCCTACTATCTTCCTCTAAAGTAGCCATGAGATTGTTATCTAATGCAACTGATGGTACAGCAAGAGCAGCCAGCACAGGTATTACTACGCAGTATCATGCAGGATGTAGCTATGTGATTTCATGGAAAGCTTTAAGATATTCTTCATAATGCCCCCTATGTTGATACCATCTTGTTTGAACCAAAAGTGAAAGAAACACTTACCAAGAGTGAACAGAATGTTAAGGCCATGTCTGCCATAGGAATCCATTTTTCTACTCCTCAAAGATCCTTTTCCAAGAATCAGAGAGGGGATAGGAAAATGTGGTTTAAAAAGTCCCAAGGTTTTCACCAGAACACTCTCCCTGATGCAGAGAACATGGCAATCCATCTGGACACCACCCGTGAGAAAGAGGCAGTTCACAGCTTCAAGGTTTCCATGGCTGTTTCACTGAGAAATTTTATCAGTATCCCTGAATGTTTACCCAACTGCTGCACTCTGGAGGCAGTCAGAGGATGCTTCTCCTTACACCCTTTAGCCTGGCAAACCATAACTTCTAATTCATGGGTGTTAAGTATTATCACCAGAGGTTATACAATTCCATTTTTAGATTCCTCAAGGACAAGACTAAAGATTCCCAATACTCCACCCAATCAGATGGAATCTACAGCAACAGAGGTTTTAAAGTTGCTAAGCAAAACAGTCATTCAGCCAGTCCCCTCAGACCAACTATGATCTGGAGTCTATTCCAGGTTCTCTTTAGTTTCAAAAAAGACAGGGGACCTCAGACAAATATTGGATCTCAGCAATCTAAATCAATATGCCAAACAGACAAAATTCCAGATGGTCTAAGTGCAGTCCATTCTACCTCTGTTTAGGCAGCATGATTAGATGTGCTCCATCGATTTCCAGGACTCCTGCTATCATATCAAGATCAGAAGGCAATCTCGGAGGTTTCTCTGTTTCCATCTGAAAGCCAGTCACTCTCAATTCAGGACACTGCCATTTGGTCTCACTGCAGCCCCTCTGGGTGTTCACCAAGATAATGGCAGTTGTAACAGCTTATCTCCAGCTACAAGGGAGCTAGGTCTTCCTGTATTTAGGCAATTGGCTCCTAACTGCTACCGCCAAGAATCTAGTATTACAGGATCAGTCAGTCCTTCTATCTCTGGTAGTTAACTTGGGAATATCAATCAACTACAACAAAAGCAGACTTCATCCTCCTCAGAGCATAGAATTTATAGTTTGCCAAATAGTCACTCTCCAACATATCGTAAAACTATCCCCTGCAAGAGTCAGTTCTTTAAGGTCCATGGCCCTTCAAGAGTTGCCACACCCTTGACCATAAGCACGACTCATTCTGTGACTGTTAAGACTGATGGACTCTTACATTACTCTAATTCCTTTGGCCAGATATCACATGAGAGTCCTGCAGTGGATGCTAGCAGTATAATGGTCACAGAAATTTCACTATCATTGCAACAGAATTCATCGTATGCAGTATGCAGGGATCATATACAGTGGTGGATTATATCCCAGTTAAATTGTTCGGGGAGATCCTTTTGTTCTCCTACTTCCAAAGCCACAGTCATCATGCTTGCTTACCTTCTAGGATGGGGGGTGCATTACAAAGGGAAGACAGTTCAAGGGATGTGGTCATCAACAGAGGCAAACGTCACATCAATGTCTTGGAGTTGAGAGCAGGTCTCCAAACATTGCAGGCTTTTCAGGACAATCTACCCAAGGATGTGGTCTCCATCCACTTGGGCAACATGTCAGTGGTCTGGTACATCAAGAAACAAGGTGGAACATGTTTGTACCCTCTTTGCCAGAAAGCCATGCAAGTTTGACAGTAGATGATGTCTTCAAACTGTTTTCTTTTAACAGCACACATTCCTAGTTCATCCAATGTAGAAGTGGACGAGTGGAGCGGAAATATACTATTGCCTCAAGAGTGGCCTCTCAAACAAACAGTGTCAATGGAGATTTTCAGCTGCTGGGGCTAACCTTGCTGTCACGTCTTTGCTTCATACCTCAACAATAAATGCAGTTACTTTGCCATCATTCCTCCACCGTGTCAATCACTAAGAGATGCTGCATTTTTGGCCCCCAGGTCTCCTCTACACCTTTCCACCAATTCCTCTCATTACCAAGTTCATTCAGAAAGCAATGGAATGCAAGACCGGCCTTGGCAGGTATGATTCCCCTTTATTTGGCCTCATCTTCTGCACCCACCATGGGTTGTAGATCCCCAACCCAGATCCCCTCAGTCACCTGCCTGGGATGCCTCTACCAGATCTCCTGTCTTGAAAACTAACTGCATTATTTCTGCAATTTTAACAATAGCCATAGATGCCAGTCTTTCTGCTCTGTCAGAAGGAAACAACCAAAACATCTTAAAAGCAAATGGAAACATTTGTCTGTATGGGCAAGTTTGAAGGGATTGGATCCCTTTTCAGACCCCTTACCAGCAATTCTGGAGTTCCTTTCTGAACTTTTTATGGGAGGTTCTAGTTACTCCACAATTTATGTCCAGATGGCTCCCATTTCAAACTTTTACATGGGAAACCATGATTCCTCTATCACATCTCTTAAGTTGACCAAGGCCTTTCTTAGAGGAACGTTTTTATTGGGACCTCCAGTTTATGATCCAGTCCTTTTTTGGGATGTTACAATTTTACTTTAGTCTTTAACCCAAAAGCCCATTTAGTCTCATTAGATTTAAAGTTCCTGTCTTGGAAAACTATCTTTTGGTGCCCATTACATCAGCAAAACATGTGTCAGAATTACAAGCATATTCATGCAAGCCTCCCTTCCTTATTTTTCATAAGGATAGGTTTTGCTGAGAGTAAATCCCTCCTTCCTTCATATGGTGGCTTCATAATCTAACTTGAACCAACAGATTAATTTACCAGTATTATTTTCAAACTTTGCTAACAGGGTGAATATTCCCTACATACCTTAAATGTCCATAGGCAACTGAGGTTCTTTCTACACCATACTAAGGGCTTCAGAAAATCCAACCAATTGTTTGTTTCAGGACAAAGCTAGGACAATGTGTGTCTAAAGTTACACTTTCAAAATGGCTAGCAGATTGCATTTCCATCATTTATAAGTCAAAAGTGCTGTCTTTGCATTTTAAACCTAAGGCTCACTCTGCCAGAGTGATGCAGCTTCTGTTGCAACTGCAGAAAGAGTACCTGTCAGTGATATACATGCGGCAGTGACTTGGTCTACAACTCATACCTTTGTATCTCATTATAAGCTAGATGTGCAGTCTAGGACCTATGCATCCTTTGGCTCTGCCATACTCTGGAATGGCCTTCCTTGTGTCCACCAACGTCCCTTCCTGGGTAGCTTGAATCAGACAAAAATAGACAACATCAGATATGTAAGGTGCATACTTACCATAATGGTCAATCCATGTTGTCTTATTTTCATCTGGTTCAACTCAACTCCCTCCATCCCCCTTCCAAATTGTCATTTTTCCTCTTCTGGGCATCGACAAGACCTTGTTTGGATGCTGCCTGTCCTTTGTTCCACTTTTTTCTATAGTGGTTTTCCTTTCAAAATTCCATCCTTTCTCCATTCATTCCTACATTAGTTAAGACCATGTGTAATCAGTCAGCAAACTCAATCAGAGGTAATTCAGACAAGAGAAGAGGTTGTGGATAGGGGAGGATCAGAGCTCTCAGATATAATACTCTGGTATAAGGCACCAAGGTTGGATCCAACTAGATCCGACATTCCACATGTTGAACCAGATGAAAATAAGACAACGCAGATCTATCATTATGGTAAGTATATAACTTGTATTTTTTTTTTTTTTGCATTTTAATATTACATTCTTATCAATTTTAAAATAAAAAGATAAAAATTGTTATAGCTTCACCCATTATTCTGGTTATTGCAGTCAGTGATAATGTAACTCATTACCCATGGATAAGGAGTTATGACTTTAATGTTGATCTTCTAAGTAATACACAGTCTGGATCCTATTCACTTGAAAGAGTTCCTTATGCTTAATTCCCAGTGAGGTCTCATGAGGGGTTACTAGTTGTTTCCCAGGACATGGCTTGAAACTTCTGGTGCACTTTCTTTTAGCACATCTTGTTCCTGTCCCATAGGATCAGCTACCTTCCCTGATACTATATCTTTTCAAAAGAATCTGTGTTAAACAACGTGTTTGAGATTTTATTTGTAGTAATTGTACTTCATTTTAATTTATTTATTGTTTTGTCTTATTAAGCTGTTTAATTACTTTTTATCACATTGTTCTACTTGTTTTTCCTGTTTGATGTCTAAGCTTATACAGCTAATTGACTAAACAAGTAAATAAGTAGGCACTGCAGGCTTCTGAATCCTAGTCTCTTCAGTAATGGAATGTCTTTGACCAGCTGCTATTTTGCTTCATCTGGGGGGGGGGTGGGGTGGGGCTATCCTGGAGAGAACTCTACTAACTTTCTGTAAATTAAATTTATCAAGGTAACATAAACAACGATTGCAGAGGTGAGTTGGTGGTTCATTGCACTCATTTTTTTCCACAAGAGCCCTCTGCCTTATTGGGGCTGCTGGATGCTTTGTCTGCTATTGCAGCTTTTCTTCTATAAACTCTAACAATTTGAGTGAAGAAGCTAAATGGGCTCCAACCAGAGACATACTTTTTAAGGTATAGTATAAAAAAAAAAACAGCTTGAATATGTACATATCTTCAAGTATCATTTAATAACCAGTCAGATATATATAGTATTTACTAATTACCCTGTTCTATTTGTAACCATATATCAGTAAAATATTTTAATTGAAAGGCATGACAAACTTCTTGTGATGAAAGTGACAATAAACATACTAAAGATGCTGATATGTTCCAACAGAATAATCTATTTTCTGCTTTGCAGGGAGTGGGTAAAACTACACTTGGCAAGAAGTTATCTCAGGCATGGAAATGTATACTAATTGAAGGTAATTTAAGAAACACTTAAGTTCATTGTTACTGATATTGTCAGCATACAATAAATCATTTATCTTTTTCTTGTTTACATTGTTTAACAGCCACAGAACTTTTACGTCTGCACATAAGTGAAAGCACAGAATTTGGAACTACGGTAAATAACTATACATAATACTAAACAAAGTATAGGACTAGCTGTGTCAATACAATTAAAGCATTATAATATACATGTTCTCTTCTTAGCTTCAAGAAATGCTAATTAAGGGTCAAAGTATTACAGAAGAAATAATTACAAAGATGATCTTGGATAAAATAAATTCAGCAGAAGCTGCTCACCTTGGTAAGTTGTTTAGTACACACCTCTTTTATGAGCTCAACTAATTTAAAAGGGCTGAAATTAAGTAATAAAAAAGGTTCAGATTTGTTTTAAAATGGTTAAAAAAAAGTGTGATAACAGGAAAGTTCACCAAACATGTTCGGGATTGTAACATGTTGCTCATACCTTGGGTATTGCACAGTGGTGTCAAGTGTTGTGTTATATATGTATAATTTATTATGTTTTGGAATTTGAAACTAAAAAACACTAAAAATTAGTGGTCTTAAAACTTCGTTGATGAGCTGAGTCTCAATAATTTCCAAAAATCATGAAACCCAGGTAGTGTTCCAAAGCAAAAAAAGCCTTTATTCATTACAAACAAGTGATCCTCAGTACCAAAAATTGGAAATATTTTAACAATGTTAAACGTATCAGCATTTATATACGTAAAAGTAGGTGTGGAAAATATATGTATTATTTAATTTTAAACAAGCCTATTCAAGGCAAACAATATAAACAGGTCTGTGTAAGTGCAAGTGACTTTTAATGCATGTCCAGTACTAGCCAGCTATAGAAGAAATTTTGTTTCAAGTGTGAGACTAAGAAATAAAACAAATTTCTGAATCCAGTCTTATCCATTTAAGTTTACCTCTTAGACATTACTTGGTCACTCTGTGGAGGCCTTTTTATTTGACAGCAGCATAGCATCCTTTCCTTTTCTTGCTACTAACTCAGCTCATATAGTTTCAACTTCCGAATCATGTAAGAGACCTGGCGTATTATCCCCATGGTGAATTTTCTTTATGGTCTTCTAAACAGGCCCATTCGTTTTTTTTATTGAATGAGACTGACTCAGACTTGATTATCTCCTGTACTTTAAAGGGTTCTTTCCCTTCACTTGGCTCTTTCAGCTTTTCTGGTTGCTTAGGAAAATGTATTTTCTTGTTGCCTTCACTTCCTATTTTTAGAAATAAAAAAAGTTGATCTTCATTAACAGAATCCAGTGGCTCATAATGAGAATACTGTTTGGTTAGAATGATTGCATCATTTTAAATGCTATTTTTTATTATTTATTTATCAGTTGATTCCTAGATTTCATAGAGTTCATCTGCTGTAGCTCATTAGGTGCAAATAATGTGAGGGCCCTGGAGCATTAATATGTTTAAGTGACTCTTTTGGAGTCATGCAGTTTGCAGTGGTACTTTTTGGAATCGGATGAAGGCTTTTGACGCCACCACATTCTTTAAAGAAATAGGCAAGTTATTATTTTTGTATTTAACTTATAGTTTGATTACCAGGTAGGCTGATTTGTCTATTGACCTTTTTCAGCTACAATCTGGGTACAAGACTGCAGTAAAAATTAGTGTATGGTATCAAAATTCAGTACATAAGAATAAATACATGTAACAAAGACAAATTGAAGAGTATGTCAAAATTTAAAACTCAGTAGTCTATTTATAAAATATACAAGTGGAAATATCACAATATCTGAGTACCTTTAATTATAAGCTATAAACATAGACACTGTCACTAAGACATGTGCACTTGCATTTATTTTTTTCATTTTGCAAATGCTGCCTAAATTTTTTTTGGCTGTTTGAAGAGTTTCAATATTTTATGTCTGTAGGTAGCCGGTCTTATCTATCAGGTCCTATCCTGCAGGGAGCTTTTTCTCTAATAGCCACTTTATATCTAGGTCTGGCCAATGTGAGTGTTTTCTTGGCTGCTGCTAAGGTAGTGGTTTTGTCCTCTGATTTGAAGTAATCATTTAAGGAGTGAGCAATAGTCTAGCATTATAATTTTGTAAGTCAGTTTATTTAGTAGACAGTATCTCTGTTAGTAATAAGAAACCAGTGTGCCTTTTCATATAAAGTAAAGTGGTGGCAATTTCTATCTGCAAGAAGGGAAATCTTAATATTTTTGGGTTCAGTCACTTGAAGTTTTGTGTGTTTTGTGCTGAATTAAGGGCAGTAAAGGTGATGTCTTATTCAGTCTTAGGAACTGGTGCATTTTTTGGCTAATGCCATTCATGCCACTGGAAGACAAAGTGTAAGAGTCAATAATATAGTTCTAGCTGTGCCATGACCTTAGTGGTAATTTTATCTGTGAGATTACAGAAGTTTAGTGAGGGGTCCAGTATTACACTGAGATATTTTTGCTGTGTAATATTTAGTATAATGTTTCCTTTTAAATTTAAGACTAAGGGAAGTAGTGATGCTAGCTTCTCTGTTACTTTTGAGTTTATTATTGTGGATCCAGTTACAAAGATCACAAACTGAGACTGAGTAACTTGTTGCAGTGTTTGGTATGTTCCATGGGCTTCAAGGAGAATAATCTCTGCATATGTAACTGTCTTTTGTCTGGGTAAGTCTTGTGTGATCCATCCATCCACAATCCCTTTTTCCCATTCTTGCCCATGGGGTCGGTGTGCCACTTCAACAATGACAATCATCTAGAGCCAAGGTTTACACTGCCAGGTGACTAACACTGCCAAAGTAGTTCTTCCACACCACACACTCACACCTATGGCCAGTTTTGACTGTCCAATCCACCTACTTTATATAATACAGAAAAAGAGAGAGTAAAAGGGGTCCTATGATTGAGCCTTGTGGAATACTTGTATTTAGAGTTCCCATTTCTGGCAGTAAATTGTTAGAAAATGTTTGAAAAGGTCTATCCTACAAGTTGTTTTTAAACCAGAATAAGATACTTTCAGCAAAAGTGAGGTTTTTGAATTTTGAGAGGCTATAGCTTACCATCTCAAAGGTAATAACAGCCATTGTGGTCTAAAAAACTGCATTAGCCATGCAGTGGCACTGTACTTTTATCATTTGTAGTTCTACTAATTTCTGAGTTCATACATTTGCTTTAAATCCAAATATGTTAGGTTTTATACTTTCGCTATAGCATTATTGTATTTACATTAACACTACTTGGAAAGGAATTCTGTTTTTAGGCTTTTTTTTTTGTTATTACAGCTTTATTTTCTCAACTTCTCTGAAGTGTGTCTTGTTTATTTTTTTGCTTCTTTTTGGAAAGTGAAGAAATTTCCATGGCAGAAATACTGAAAAAAAACAAAAAAAAAACAGTTCCAGCAAATTTTAAGCTGAACTATGAATGCAAGGGTTTTTTTAAAACAGGAAGCATTTAAGTGTCAGACCTGCTCCTGTTTTGCCTTAGCCTCTGGTAGGTCATCTTTTTCTCCTGATCCCGATGGTGTTGCATCTACAGTCACTAAGGACCGGGGAAAGGCTACATCCTCTTCAACTTTAGGGATTCCCTTGATGGGCAAGGGAGGACTACTTTACTACTTTTGTCATTCTTGGGGGGGAGTGAAGGTTCTTCACTCAGCCTAGATAGGGAACCTGAATATGGGATGGTAGATGGGTATGTCTTTTATGGACTGGTCATTCTCCAGGAATTTCCCCAGTAAAGGGGAGCATAATGAGAAAATATTCCTTGGGTTTGCTAGGTACCTCATTTCTGTTTCTTCTTAGCTAAAGTCCTCTTCTGGCAAGAAAGAAAATGAGTTCCCTCTCCTTCTGGCTTGGAATTTCCATCAGAAGAGCAGGCATTGCAGGAGTATGGGTGTACTTCAGGGATGTCTTCTCAGTATGAACAGTATCATTCTGAGGAAGTTTCCTGTTGAAGATCTATCTTTTTCTGAGACTTTATCAAAGTTAAAAGAGGATTTTCAGTAGGATTAGAATGAAATTTCTGTTGCACAGAAAATATGTTGATTTGTAAGCATTGGATATTTCTAAACCTGCAAATGACTCTACTGTTTTGCCTGCTTTAGAGAATATTTTTTTTTACTGTTTCTGCTTTTCCTAATGGTTTGCCTAATGGTCAACCTCCTGCCCTAAGAAAAAAATGACAGATTATACAAGGTACTCCAGAATCCTAAATATTTGTTTTCCAACACTAAAGCAGATTCAGCATAAATGTATCTATCTAAAACTACTCCTGCTAAACAGATGACTACTGCTAACCCTGCTCCATCTCACAAGACTGGGAAAACCTTTGACAAACTGGGAAAGAAAGTTTATTCTTTAAAAAAATTATTAAATTGTGAATTAAGACACAGGCAAACATACATTAACAAAAAAGAAAACAAACCATATTAACATTTCCCATCTACATATATTAAACATCACATATATTTTCTTCATCAGTCCAGCATTGCATACATTGCTGTATTTGTGCCTTCCGTTAAACCTCACTCCTCCTGAACATTATTTTAACCACAGCTTCAATGTATTTCTATATAATTTGCTCATTCCATTTACTTAAGACCCTCTTCAAGTTCTTTTATTACTTTTTATAATATTCAGTTCTTCAAATATGACTTAGACTTTGATTTCCATTTTCTAGCAATTGCTTTTTTTTGGTAGCCATCAGAATTAAACTTATTAAGGGCTCCCTGTGTCTAGGCAATTCATTTCCTGTGTCCTACCTGTAAAGAATAATTCCTTGGTTAAAGCCATTTGCTTACCCACTATTTCTGACAGAATACTTTATAGGGAATTTTTAAATCTGCCAACTCATTACACTCCCAAAACATATGCTCCCATTTACCTCTTTCTTACCTATCACACCTTCAACATTTGCTATATATCTGGGAAAAATTCCATGAAGTCTGCTTCAGGTATAAAAATTACCTGCGCAAACAATTCCAAGCAAAGATACTTCTGGACTTTGTTGCATATTTGGGAGACATACAAATGTCCTCCCATTGATCTCTTGTAAATTGCTTTTCCTATATCTCTTTCCAATCTTTCATAACCTTCTCTGATTATTTTGTATAGTTATCATGCAATATATTACATACATTAATAACTATTCATTTTTAACAGCAGCTACTTTTCTAGATTCAGCTAAAAACTCTGCCAGTGCAGGTCTTTCACTTAAGATCCTCCTATCCCTTTCTCTTTTCCTAAACTCAGATATTAATCCCTGGTTGGGAAGGCAGTCTCTAGCTTGCAGTTCAAATGTCTTTTTGGCATTATCCCACTGTATTACCATTAGCACACTATTTATTTGCTCCCAATATTTTGGTTCCTTTGTCAGTTTTCTCTAGTAAATTCCAACCCTCTATTTTCTGTACCCATTCTTGCAGTCATCCCTATAGCCAAAAGAACATGCTGGCAGATGAAAAATTTTATATACCCATCACAGGAAGTAGGGTAGATTATATCATACAAAGGGTGCATATGGTACTTACAGATTCACTCAGGAATGAAGTTATAGATCAATCTCTGTTTGAGTACTTTTATGTTGCACATCCTCTATTACCGGTTATTCAGGGTCTGCCTAAGGTCCACAAGGACCCCAGACTTCCACCTATGAGACCTATTGTGGCAGGTAGAGGGTGGTCCACTGAACCACTCTCGGTTTATGTTGAGGGCAGATTGAGACCTGTGGTGGAAGCCAATGGCTTTATACTCAAGGATACCAAACAATTTCTGTTAGATCTATATCAATTTGTCGGCACTTGTTCGTATGTGGGAGACATCATTTGGGTCACCATGGATGTCAATTCACTTTTCACAGTGATCCCAAACCAGGATGGTCTGGAAATGATTGGCACTTATTTGAGGAGATCAAGTCTTATGACAGGATCTGATGTAGACCTGGTTCTTCTTTTATTGGAGACAGTACTGGTTTCCAATGTATTTTGCTTCCAGGACAGTATATTCCTCCAACGGGATGGCGTAGCTATGGGCACTTCTTGTGCCAATAGCTACGCCAACCTAGTTATGGCTGAATGGGAGCACAGGGTCCTTTTTCAACATCCCATGTACCAGGAACATGTACCATTTTATAGGCATTTTGTAGATGACCTTTTACTGGTTTGGAAAGCTACACCAACACAGTTACAGTGTTTTTTCAGTGAGATCAACACAACTATAGACTTCTTGAGTTTCACCATTGACTGGTCCGATACACGTATCCCGTTCTTAGATGTTTATGTTGAGAAATTGACTGATGGGATGGTAAATACAGGCCTTTACCGTAAATCTTGTCATAGGAACACCCTTTTACATCGTCACAGCATGCATCCTGGCTTTGTATATAGGAACATTGTACGTGGACAAGCGATGCGTACATCTAGATACACACCTGATGCCTCTGCATACAGTAGGGGGGCAGTGGACCTTGAGATTAGATTGAGGGAACGCAGTTATAGCCCCTTAGATATTAGCACAGGCATGGAAGATATAGAGGGTCTCAGAGCTACGAGAGCTATGCCATATTTCTCAAGTGGAGCTCACAACTACTATTCAGTGAGTAGCACTGAAATACAGGATAGTGCTATTTTACCTGTACAGAGCCAACAAATTGTTTTTCCTATTTATTACACAAAAGATATAGGTTACATCAAAGACATTTTTGTCAAGCATTGGCATATCCTATCGGTAGATCCGAAAATCAAGGAGATCAGTGGTGATAGGCCAAGGTTCGTGTATCGTAACAAAAAGAACCTCAAAAACATCTTATGCTATCCAAAGATGGTATACACTCGACCAATAGGACATGGAACCTATATGGCTCCATGCAATAGGTGTAACTTCTGTTCCTTCATCTTGACAGATCCCATGTTTATACATCCCTTGGGATTAGGAGAGTATACTATACGAACACATGGTGATTGCATGTCTAAAGACATCGTCTATTTAGCCACGTGTGTATCCTGTCCCGCATTTTATGTTGGCAAAACCAACCGTTGCCTGAGGGACAGGATACGTGAACATGTATACAATATCAGGAAGGGTCATTTACACAACGCACTTGCTAAACATGTGCATGAATTTGCTTCTCATCATTTTAAGTTCAGAATACTTGAACAGATCTCTAGAACATATAGAAGGGGGGACATTGAGAATTATACCGAGGCCAGAGAGACCTCTTGGATTATTAAGTTCAGGGCTGATATGTCACCAGGCCTTAATGGGAGAGTCCCATTACGTCCGCTGTTGAAGCTCAGAAGATTGAGATATCATAAATGAGTTAGGGGGTGTGTCATATATAAACAGTATATTGAGTTTTTGCTGGTTATATACTTTTTATATATTGAGGTTTTGCATATATCTTAACACATTATATGTTATTGTATATTTTTATTGATATGATTATTATTTTATTTTATTTCATCACCATTTATTTTATGTGTTTCTTATATCAATGTTTGTAGTCATGGCAGTTGTGCATCTGTAGACTATTCACAAGCTCTAGATATGACAACAAGTTTAGATAATGAGTTCTGTATTTTCATTGGTGCACTTGGTTTGGCGCCTTTTTTCTTTTATATTTAAGAAGTTTTTACACATTTGCTGTTTGTACTGAGGTCTGAAGAAGCTACTTAGCGAAAGCGCTAACCGACGTCTACTACAATTAAAGTTTTGGCTTTTATCTTTGGGCTACGCTGGATTATTTTGTCTTTGAGTGAAGCTCACTTGTGTGAAGCTTACTTGGCCACTGAACGCTGTTACATTGACTGTCATCCCTTCATTGTTTTGCTCAAACATTAAGTGTTTTATTTAATATTTTTTGCCGTTTCTGTTTGAGCATTTACTCCGCACGGATTTTTATTCTTTGATTGATTTACTATCAGCTTTACTTTCCGTTCGGGGGCATGATTGAAGGGGTACAGCAGGAGATTGAGTTACCCTATACACCACGTAACATGCAGGAAGCACCAGTGATGTCACGTCCGGTCTTTGACCGTATGGGCGATTGTCTATGAGCTGAGATGAATCCTCTGGAAGCGTTTGGTGAACAGGAATCACTACGAGATGCAACCGGAGAGGTGATGTTTGACAGAGAAGGTTTACGCTTGGCGATTGAGAAAATGGAGTCGGACTTATACAAACTTAAACGGATGCAGACACAGAGACAGCATTTCGAAGTCTGCATCCAACGGCGACTGGTTCCCAGGGGGCTCAGAGTACTCAAGATGCCGACTACGGCTACATTGCATCCAGAGCTGCTGTATGAATGGCAGCAACTAAACATCGAGGTAAGCCTCAATTACATGAGGTTAATGAATAGATACTTTGAGCCTATTGAAAATGCATTGAGGCAGGATATACAGGTTCAGCAGTCAGCGATTTACGCTACCTATCCTGCCACATCTGTTGACTTTTTACTTAATTCAGCCCTAGATAACATTTTACAATATGAGCGACGCCTCTACAATCAAAAGAGGGCCAAATTATCAAGGGACAGTGACGACTTTAGAGTCGGTAACATTTTTACTTGGCCTAGGAATCATGTTATCGTCGACCATCGACGCACTGAGACTAACAATGGACATGGTACTGCCACCTCCTTAGGGAAGGAGGTTAGACAAGATAATATCATTGTGACTGATTTAGTCACCTCAGATGTTATTACTGTGACTGATTCAGCTATTTCAGAGACTGTCATAGATACTGCAAATGAACATTTTACTGACGTTGGAGTTGTTATGCATGATGATAATCAAGTCTCAGTTAGTAATGTAATAGACAGAACATATGACACATCTCTTGAACCTGCAGTCTGGAGAAAGACTACCAGTACTACAGTTGTTACTACTGGTAATTCTCTGAATGCTGATAAAAGCAATGCACCCCATACCAGCACAGTGCATTCTTTCAATAGTAAACACCCTTTCCCCATCCGCACATTCACCAGGGAGGCACAGACGCGCTCAGTCAGCAGGGGCCGTCAGAAACGGAAATTGTCTCCGGGTCGCCAACCGAATGGGAACATCAAGAAGATGTGGGAAGGGAGGAAATAGACCTGGTATTCAATCTATCCAGCTATGAGTTGAACAATGAGGAAATAGAAGTACTCTCGAGAGGTCTTACATTCATCCCCACCACCTATAGCAGACATGTTGAAACGTTAAGAGATTTTAAGTTATTTATTAGGAACTTGTCATTAAAGGTACAGTTCAATGGGACGGATATTGTGCCAAGTCACACATATAGGAAACCCAGTACCTTTATACCATCAATACACCCTCTTGTAGCGGCCTATAGTAAACTGGTTGAGGACGACCTCTACAAGTTACAAGGACGATATGGTCCACGCCACCAACATAAATTTAATTTAACATACAAACAGAGAGAGGCTTTGAACACTTTGAGTAAGAATAGGAACATCACAATACGACCAGCTGACAAGGGTGGAGGGATAGTGATTTTTGACACGGATAGATACCATCAGGATATGAAGAACATGCTGGCAGATGACAAATTTTATATACCCATCACAGGAAGTAGGGTAGATTATATCATACAAAGGGTGCAAATGGCACTTACAGATTTACTCAGGAATGAAGTTATAGATCAATCTCTGTTCGAGTACTTTTATGTTGCACATCCTCTATTACCGGTTATTCAGGGTCTGCCTAAGGTCCACAAGGACCCCAGACTTCCACCTATGAGACCTATTGTGGCAGGTAGAGGGTGGTCCACTGAACCACTCTCGGTTTATGTTGAGGGCAGATTGAGACCTGTGGTGGAAGCCAATGGCTTTATACTCAAGGATACCAAACAATTTCTGTTAGATCTATATCAATTTGTCGGCACTTGTTCGTATGTGGGAGACATCATTTGGGTCACCATGGATGTCAATTCACTTTTCACAGTGATCCCAAACCAGGATGGTCTGGAAATGATTGGCACTTATTTGAGGAGATCAAGTCTTATGACTGGATCTGATGTAGACCTGGTTCTTCTTTTATTGGAGACAGTACTGGTTTCCAATGTATTTTGCTTCCAGGACAGTATATTCCTCCAACGGGATGGCGTAGCTATGGGCACTTCTTGTGCCAATAGCTACGCCAACCTAGTTATGGCTGAATGGGAGCACAGGGTCCTTTTTCAACATCCCATGAACCAGGAACATGTACCATTTTATAGGCGTTTTGTAGATGACCTTTTCCTGGTTTGGAAAGGTACACCAACACAGTTACAGTGTTTTTTCAGTGAGATCAACACAACTATAGACTTCT